>NC_090409.1:32097918-32391721 GCF_036365525.1 Heterodontus francisci | reverse complement strand
TTTTAGACACTGCTCCCAGTCTCTGGGTCCTCCTCTCTCCCGCTGTTTTAGACACTGCTCCCAGTCTCCGGGTCCTCCTCTCTCCCACTGTTTTAGATACTGCTCCCAGTCTCCGGGTCCTCCTCTCTCCCGCTGTTTTAGACACTGCTCCCAGTCTCTGGGTCCTCCTCTCTCCCGCTGTTTTAGACACTGCTCCCTCTCTCCGGGTCCTCCTCTCTCCCGCTGTTTTAGACACTGCTCCCTGTCTCCGGGTCCTCCTCTCTCCCACTGTTTTAGATACTGCTCCCAGTCTCCGGGTCCTCCTCTCTCCTGCTGTTTTAGATACTGCTCCCAGTCTCCGGGTCCTCCTCTCTCCCGCTGTTTTAGATACTGCTCCCTCTCTCCGGGTCCTCCTCTCTCCCGCTGTTTTAGACACTGCTCCCAGTCTCCGGGTCCTCCTCTCTCCTGCTGTTTTAGATACTGCTCCCAGTCTCCGGGTCCTCCTCTCTCCCGCTGTTTTAGATACTGCTCCCTCTCTCCGGGTCCTCCTCTCTCCCGCTGTTTTAGATACTGCTCCCTCTCTCCTGGTCCTCCTCTCTCCCGCTGTTTTAGATACTGCTCCCAGTCTCCGGGTCCTCCTCTCTCCCGCTGTTTTAGACACTGCTCCCTCTCTCCGGGTCCTCCTCTCTCCCGCTGTTTTAGATACTGCTCCCTGTCTCCGGGTCCTCCTCTCTCCTGCTGTTTTAGATACTGCTCCCAGTCTCCGGGTCCTCCTCTCTCCTGCTGTTTTAGATACTGCTCCCAGTCTCCGGGTCCTCCTCTCTCCCGCTGTTTTAGATACTGCTCCCTCTCTCCGGGTCCTCCTCTCTCCCGCTGTTTTAGATACTGCTCCCTGTCTCCGGGTCCTCCTCTCTCCTGCTGTTTTAGATACTGCTCCCTCTCTCCGGGTCCTCCTCTCTCCCGCTGTTTTAGATACTGCTCCCTCTCTCCTGGTCCTCCTCTCTCCCGCTGTTTTAGACACTGCTCCCTCTCTCCGGGTCCTCCTCTCTCCCGCTGTTTTAGATACTGCTCCCTGTCTCCGGGTCCTCCTCTCTCCCGCTGTTTTAGACACTGCTCCCTCTCTCCGGGTCCTCCTCTCTCCCGCTGTTTTAGATACTGCTCCCTGTCTCCGGGTCCTCCTCTCTCCTGCTGTTTTAGATACTGCTCCCAGTCTCCGGGTCCTCCTCTCTCCTGCTGTTTTAGATACTGCTCCCAGTCTCCGGGTCCTCCTCTCTCCCGCTGTTTTAGATACTGCTCCCTCTCTCCGGGTCCTCCTCTCTCCCGCTGTTTTAGATACTGCTCCCTGTCTCCGGGTCCTCCTCTCTCCTGCTGTTTTAGATACTGCTCCCAGTCTCCGGGTCCTCCTCTCTCCCGCTGTTTTAGATACTGCTCCCAGTCTCCGGGTCCTCCTCTCTCCCGCTGTTTTAGATACTGCTCCCTCTCTCCGGGTCCTCCTCTCTCCCGCTGTTTTAGACACTGCTCCCTCTCTCCGGGTCCTCCTCTCTCCCGCTGTTTTAGATACTGCTCCCTGTCTCCGGGTCCTCCTCTCTCCTGCTGTTTTAGATACTGCTCCCAGTCTCCGGGTCCTCCTCTCTCCTGCTGTTTTAGATACTGCTCCCAGTCTCCGGGTCCTCCTCTCTCCCGCTGTTTTAGATACTGCTCCCTCTCTCCGGGTCCTCCTCTCTCCCGCTGTTTTAGATACTGCTCCCAGTCTCCGGCTCCTCCTCTCTCCCGCTGTTTTAGATACTGCTCCCTGTCTCCGGGTCCTCCTCTCTCCCGCTGTTTTAGATACTGCTCCCTCTCTCCGGGTCCTCCTCTCTCCCGCTGTTTTAGATACTGCTCCCTGTCTCCGGGTCCTCCTCTCTCCCGCTGTTTTAGATACTGCTCCCTCTCTCCGGGTCCTCCTCTCTCCCGCTGTTTTAGACACTGCTCCCTGTCTCCGGGTCCTCCTCTCTCCTGCTGTTTTAGATACTGCTCCCAGTCTCCGGGTCCTCCTCTCTCCCGCTGTTTTAGATACTGCTCCCTCTCTCCGGGTCCTCCTCTCTCCCGCTGTTTTAGATACTGCTCCCAGTCTCCGGCTCCTCCTCTCTCCCGCTGTTTTAGATACTGCTCCCTGTCTCCGGGTCCTCCTCTCTCCCGCTGTTTTAGATACTGCTCCCAGTCTCCGGGTCCTCCTCTCTCCCGCTGTTTTAGATACTGCTCCCTGTCTCCGGGTCCTCCTCTCTCCCGCTGTTTTAGATACTGCTCCCAGTCTCCGGCTCCTCCTCTCTCCCGCTGTTTTAGATACTGCTCCCTGTCTCCGGGTCCTCCTCTCTCCCGCTGTTTTAGATACTGCTCCCAGTCTCCGGGTCCTCCTCTCTCCCGCTGTTTTAGACACTGCTCCCTCTCTCCGGGTCCTCCTCTCTCCCGCTGTTTTAGATACTGCTCCCTCTCTCCGGGTCCTCCTCTCTCCCGCTGTTTTAGATACTGCTCCCTGTCTCCGGGTCCTCCTCTCTCCCGCTGTTTTAGATACTGCTCCCAGTCTCCGGCTCCTCCTCTCTCCCGCTGTTTTAGATACTGCTCCCTGTCTCCGGGTCCTCCTCTCTCCCGCTGTTTTAGATACTGCTCCCTCTCTCCGGGTCCTCCTCTCTCCCGCTGTTTTAGATACTGCTCCCTCTCTCCTGGTCCTCCTCTCTCCCGCTGTTTTAGACACTGCTCCCTCTCTCCGGGTCCTCCTCTCTCCCGCTGTTTTAGATACTGCTCCCTCTCTCCGGGTCCTCCTCTCTCCCGCTGTTTTAGATACTGCTCCCAGTCTCCGGCTCCTCCTCTCTCCCGCTGTTTTAGATACTGCTCCCAGTCTCCGGGTCCTCCTCTCTCCCGCTGTTTTAGATACTGCTCCCAGTCTCCGGCTCCTCCTCTCTCCCGCTGTTTTAGATACTGCTCCCAGTCTCCGGGTCCTCCTCTCTCCCGCTGTTTTAGATACTGCTCCCAGTCTCCGGGTCCTCCTCTCTCCCGCTGTTTTAGATACTGCTCCCAGTCTCCGGGTCCTCCTCTCTCCCGCTGTTTTAGATACTGCTCCCAGTCTCCGGGTCCTCCTCTCTCCCGCTGTTTTAGACACTGCTCCCTCTCTCCGGGTCCTCCTCTCTCCCGCTGTTTTAGATACTGCACCCAGTCTCCGGGTCCTCCTCTCTCCCGCTGTTTTAGATACTGCTCCCAGTCTCCGGGCCCTCCTCTCTCCCACTGTTTTAGATACTGCTCCCAGTCTCCGGGTCCTCCTCTCTCCCGCTGTTTTAGACACTGCTCCCAGTCTCCGGGCCCTCCTCTCTCCCGCTGTTTTAGACACTGCTCCCAGTCTCCGGGTCCTCCTCTCTCCCGCTGTTTTAGATGCTTTTTTACCCCAAAACATTCTTTATTCATAAAAATCTTTAAACAGTACAATGCAAAACAGTTGAATCTTGACATTTTGGGAAATGTCATCAAGGTCAGATTCCTTGAATACAAAGTTTGAGTTTCCTCACAACCCTTCCATTCTATTTTACCTGCAATGGTCATTTGCATTTTGCAGCAAAACCATATTCAGTGTCTACAGCCCGAGGGGTTTTACACGGGTTCCAGCCCCTCGATTCACTATGGCGGGAGGAGCTTACACAGTGGTCTTTCCCCATTGAGCCTTTGCAACACTCGGTGTTGGACAACTCTTTGCGCTGGAAGACCAGCAGGTTTCGGGCAGACCAAACGGCGTCTTTCACCGAATTGATAGTCCTCCAGCAGCAGTTGATGTTTGTCTCGGTGTGCGTCCCTGGGAACAGCCCGTAGAGCACAGACTCCTGTGTTACAGAGCTGCTTGGGATGAACCTGGACAAAAACCACTGCATCTCTTTCCACACCTGCTTTGCAAAGACACATTCCAGAAGGAGGTGGGCGACCGTCTCTTCCCCACCGCAGCCCCCTCGAGGGTAGTGTGTGGCGGGGGTGAGACTCCGGGTGTGCAGGAAGGATCTGACGGGGAGGGCCCTTCTCACCACCAGCCAAGCTACGTCTTGGTGCTTGTTTGAAAGTTCTGGTGAGGCATTCTGCCAAATGACATTGGTGGTCTGCTCGGGGAACCATCCGACAGGATCCACCATCTCCTTTTCCCGTAGGGCCTTGAGGACATTCCGTGCAGACCACTGCCTGATGGATTGGTGGTCAAAGGTTTTTTTTTCAGCAGAAACTTTTCCACGAAGGATAGGTGGTACGGCACGGTCCAACTGGATGGAGCGTTCCACGATAATGTGACCAGGCCCATCCTTCGCAACACCGGGGACAGATAGAACCTCTGGACCTGGTCCATTTTGGATCTCCAGATAAAGTGGAAGATGGCGCAGGAGTGGGGTATGGGCCAGACCAGTGCCATGCACAGTAACAATGTGAGCGCCTCGCACCTGATGACCAGGATCTTACCCACAATGAAGAGCGATCACTGCTCCCACATGCTCAGTTTATGGTCTACCATGGTTACTCACTCCTTCCAGGTTTTGGCACACGCCCCTCCGAATCATATCCCCAGTACGTTCAGGGAGTCTGACCTGATGGGAAGTGGGGCAAAGGACCGGTCAGCTCAGTTCCCAAAGAAGATGGCCTCGCTGTTGCAGCCATTTACTTTGACCCCCAAGGCCAGTTCTGCTGCCTGTCTCTGGGACCTCCTGTCCCACCAAAGGCCGGTGCGGGGCTGTGGTACCACAGTCTCCCACCAGAGGGTGGTGCTGAGCTGCAATACCAGATTCTCTCACTAGAGGATGGTGTTGAGCTGCGGTACCGCATTCTCCCACCAGAGGATGGTGTTGAGTTGCAGTACCGCATTCTGTCACCAGAGAGTGATGTTGAGCAGCAGTACCACATTCTATCACCAGAGGGTGGTGTTGAGCTGCGGTACCGCATTGTCCCACCAGATGGTGATGTTGAGCTGCAGTACCGCATTCTGTCACCAGAGAGTGATGTTGAGCAGCAGTACCACATTCTATCACCAGAGGGTGGTGTTGAATTGCAGTACCGCATTCTCTCACCAGAGGGTGGTGCTGAGCTGCAGTACCGCATTCCCTTACCAGAGGGTGGTGTTGAGCTGCAGTACCGCATTCTGTCACCAGAGAGTGATGTTGAGCAGCAGTACCACATTCTATCACCAGAGGGTGGTGTTGAACTGCAGTACCGCATTCTCTCACCAGAGGATGGTGTAGGTCAGTGAGCGCAGGGTGAATGGGATTTGGTGCGAGTAAAGAGACCGGCAGCAGGATTATGAGTGGCGCTGGGGTTAGCATCAGAACCTCACAACTCCACCATCTTGGATTCAGTTCTGGGTACTGCCTGTGTGGAGTTTGCAAGCTCTTTCTGTGACCATGTGGATTTTAGCAGGGTGCTCTGGTTTCCTCCCACAACCAGAGTCCTTCAGGTTGGTAGGTAAATTGGCCATTATAAATTGCCCCTAGTGTAGGCAGGTGGTAGGAGAATGGTGGGGATGTGGTAGGGAATATAGGATTAATATAGGATCAGTATAAATTGGTGATTGTTGGTCAGCACAGACTTGGTGGGCTGAAGGGCCTGTTTCAGTGCTGTATCTCTCAATAAAGTAAACTTTTAAATGACCTCAGGTTTATGGAGGGTAGAATGTGGGAGACCAGCTGAGAGTGTGTTGGAATAGACCAGATTGGAGCTGCTAATGGCATGGCTGAGGGTTTCTGCAGCTGATGAGCTGAGACAGGGTGACGTTGGGCGATGTTACGGAGGTGGAAATAGGTGAGATTTCACAGCCCTCTCACAAGATCACTGAGAAATGGCATCTCTCATCGAGTCATTGAGTTGTACAGCACAGAACCCGGCCCATCGTGTCTGTGCCGGCCATCAAGCACCTACCTATTCTAGTCCCATTTTCCAGCACTTGGCCCGTAGCCTTGTATGCTATGGCGTTTCAAGTGCTCATCTAAATATTTCTTAAATGTTGTGAGGGTTCCTGCCTCCACCACCTCTTCAGGCAGTGTGTTCCAGATTCCAACCACCCTCTGGGTGAAATTTTTTTCCCCCCTCAAATCCCCTCTAAACCTCCTTCCCCTTTACCTTAAATCTTTGCCCCCTGGTTATTGACCCCTCCGCTAAGGGAAAATGTCTCTTCCTATCTAGCCTATCAATGCCCCTCATAATTTTGTATACCTCATTCAGGTCCCCCCTCAGCCTTCTCTGCTCTAAGGAAAACAACCCTAGCCTTTTCAGTCTCTCTTCATAGCTGAAATGCTCCAGCCCAGGCAACATCCTGGTGAATCTCCTCCGCACCCTCTCCAGTGCAATCACATCCTTCCTATAGTGTGGTGACCAGAACTGTACACAGTGCTCCAACTGTGGCCTAAGTAGTGTTTTAAACAGCTCCATCATAACCTCCCTGCTCTTATATTCTATGCCTCGTCTAATAAAGGCAAGTATCCCATATGCCTTCCTAACCACCTTATCTACCTGTGCTGCTGCCTTCAGTGATCTATGGACAAGTACACCAAGGTCCCTCTGACCTTCTGTATTTCCGAGTGTCCTACCATCCATTGTATATTCCCTTGCCTTGTTAGTCCTCCCAAAATGCATCACCTCACACTTCTCAGGATTAAATTCCATTTGCCACTGCTCCGCCCATCTTACCAGCCCATTTATATCGTCCTGTAATCTAAGGTTTTCCTCCTCACTATTTACGACACCACCAATTTTCGTTTCATCTGTGAACTTACAGATCATACCTCCTATATTCATGTCTAAATCATTAATGTACACTACCAACAGCAAGGGTCCCAGCACCGATCCCTGCAGTCCACCACTGGTCACAGGCTTCCACTCGCAATAACAACCCTCGACCATTGCCCTCTGGCTCCTGACACTAAGCCAATTCTGGATCCAATTTGCCAAATTGCCCTGGATCCCATTGGCTCTTACCTTCTTAACCAATCTCCCATGCGGCACCTTATCAAAAACCTTACTGAATTCCATGTAGACTACATCAACTGCTTTACCCTCATCTACACATCTAGTCACCTTCTCGAAAGATTCAATCAAGTTAGTTAGACACGATCTCCCCCTGACAAAGTCATGCTGACTATCTCTGATTAATCCCTGCCTCTCCAAGTGGAGATTAATCCTGTCCCTCAGAATTTTTTCCAATAGTTTCCCAACCACTGATGTTAGACTCACTGGCCTGTAATTACCTGGTTTATCCCTGCTACCCTTCTTGAATAATGGTACCACATTCGCTGTCCTCCAGTCCTCTAGCACCTCTCCTGTGACCAGAGAGGATTTGAAAATTTGTGTAAAGCCCCTGCTATCTCCTCCCTTGCCTCACAACAGCCTGGGATGCATCTCATCTGGGCCTGAGGATTTATCCACTTTTAAACCCGCTAAAACAGCTAAAACCTCCTCCCTTTCAATGCTAATATGTTCAAGTATATCACAATCCCCCTCCCTGATCTCTACACCTACATTGTCCTTCTCCATAGTGAACACAGATGAAAAGTAATCATTTAAAACCTCACCTATGTCCTCTGACTCCACACACAGATTGTCACTTTGGTCCCTAATGGACCCTACTCTTTCCCTGGTTATCCTCTTTTCCTTAATATACTCATAAAACGCCTTAGGATTTTCCTTTATATTAACTGGCAGTGTTTTTTCATGCCTCCTCTTCGCTCTCCTAATTACTTTTTTAAGCACCTCCCTACACTTTCTATACTCCTCTAAGGGCCTCCACTGTTTTCAGCACTCTGAATCTGCCATAAGCCTCCTTTTTTTTCCTGATCCAATCCTCTATAATCCCTTGACATCCAGGGTTCCTGGACTTGTTGGTCCTACCCTTCACCTTAATGGGTACATGTTGGCTCTGAAATCTCACTATTTCCTCTTTGAATGACTCCCACTGGTCTGATGTAGACTTTCCTACGAGTAGCTGCTCCCAGTCCACTTTGGCCAGATCCTGTTTTATCATATTGAAATCGGCCTTCCCCCAATTCAGTACTTTTATTTCTGGTCCCTCTTTGTCCTTTTCCATAACTACCTTAAATCTTACAGAGTTATGATCACTATCCCCAAAATGCTCCCCCACTGACACTTCTACTACTTGTCCGGCTTCATTCCCTAGGATTAGGTCCAGTGCTGCCCCTTCTCTTGTAGGGTTTTCTACGTACTGGCTCAAAAAGCTCTCCTGTGTGCACTTTAAGAATTCCTCCCCCTTTAAGCCTTTTGCACTAAGTCTATCCCAGTTGATATTGGGGAAGTTGAAATTCCCTACTATTATTACCCCATTATTTTTACACCTCTCTGAGATCTGCCTACATATCTGCTCCACAATCTCTCCCTGACCGTTTGGAGACCTGTAGTACACTCGCAGGCCCCCTTTTTGTTCTTAAGTTCTACCCATATGGCCTCATTTGAGGAACCTTCTGAGATATCATCCCTCCTTACTGCAGTTATTGACTCCTTGATCAACAGTGCAATGCCACCTCCTCTTTTACCCCCTCCCCTGTCTCGCATGTAGATTCTATACTCTCACGGTCAGTTTGTGAAAGTTGGAAGGTCTGTGACACAGCACAGGCTGTGCATGGAGCCTGGGATCTTCCTGCCCTTCCAACCCCACCCCCCGCATCATTCTTTAAAACACCTCGATCAAATCATAGTGGTCACGTCACTGGAACGAGGAATCCAGAGGCCCAGGCTAATGCCCTGGGGACACGGTGGCTGGTGGGATTTAAATTCAATTAATTTAGAAAGATTAAACAATAAAAATTCGGAATTGGAAACTGGTCTCAGTCATGGTGCCATGAAACTATCAGCGAATATCGTTAAAAACCCATCTGCTTCACAAATCTCCTTTAGGGAAGGAAACCTGCCATCCTTACCTGGTCTGGCCGACATGTGACTCCCAGCAATTTGGTTAACTCTTAACTGCCCTCTGAAATGGCCCAGCAAGCCACTCAGTTGTATCAAATCGCTGTGAAAGGGTTTTGGAGGGTTGGACTGCAAGTGTGTGCAGGGTATTGGGTGGCGCAGTGGTTCGCACCGCAGCCTCACAGCTCCAACGACCCGGGTTCAGTTCTGGGTGCTGCCTGTGTGGAGTTTGCAAGTTCTCCCTGTGACCGTGTGGGTTTCCGCCGGGTGCTCTGGTTTTCTCCCACAGCCAAACACTTGCAGGTTGAATGGTAAATTATCTCAAGTGTAGGTAGGAGGATTGTGGGGATGTGGTAGGGAATATTAATGTTGGATTTGTATGAACGGGTCACTGTTGGTCGGCACAGACTTGGTGGGCCGAAGGGCCTGTTTCAGTGCTGTATCTCTCTCTATAACAGGAAACTGGATGTGGTTTCTGTGATTCTGCTGCAGATGTTTTCAGCAGCCTAAAGAGACCTCACTTTGCATGTCGCATCTCCTGCTTTTGAAGAGATGTAAAGCTAAGCAGAGTTTAAAACCACACATTTCCTCAGCAACTGATTTTTTTATATGTCCCTTTACACCATCTGAGAGGTAAAGGTGATGAATCTTGTGGGTAGCACTCACTCTCCCCACTATCTGAGGTAGGTCATGGTTCCAGACCCACAATCCAGGCCAACATTCCCCATTGTCAGTACTGAGGGAGTGCTGCACTGTCGGAGAGTCAGTCCTGAGGGACTGCAGCACGGTCAGAGGGTCAGTACTGAGGGAGTGTTGCACTGTCAGAGGGTCAGTACTGAGGGAGTGCTGCACTGTCAGAGGGTCAGTACTGAGGGAGTGCAGCACTGTCAGAGGGTCAGTACTGAGGGAGTGCTGCACTGTCATAGGGTCAGTACTGAGGGAGTGCAGCACTGTCAGACGGTCAGTACTGAGGGAGTGCAGCACTGTCAGAGGGTCAGTACTGAGGGAGTGCTGCACTGTCAGAGGGTCAGTACTGAGGGAGTGCTGCACTGTCAGAGGGTCAGTACTGAGGGAGTGCTGCACTGTCAGAGGGTCAGTACTGAGGGAGTGCAGCACTGTCGGAGGGTCAGTACTGAGGGAGTGCTGCATTGTCAGAGCGTCAGTACTGAGGGATTTGACCCCATAACATTCCTGACTCAGAGACAAGAGTGTTACCCACTGAACCACGTTACTGCTCACTGAACATTAGATCCCTCTGTTTTAACCATCTTTCCCAAACTCTTCCCTCAAACCTATAGTACATTGATTTTCAAATATGGATCAAATTGTCTGTTAAATGTTGTGGTAACAAGTCCCATATTCTGGTCACTGTCTGTGTGAAACAATATCTAATCAGACATTGAGATGTGGAAGACAGAAAGAAAGGATTTTTGCTTCTCCAGCGCAGGACATCCCAAAGCTCTTCACAGAAAATGAAATCGTTTGGAAGTGTAGTCACTGTAGGAAACATGGCAGCCAATTTATACACAGCAAGCAATGCAAGGAATAGTTTATTCAAAGGAGTTGGTCTACTCACCGTCAGTATGTTTCCCCTGGATACAGGGGAAGTGCACATATATATCCACAAACACACAGACACTCACACAGACACAGACACACACAGTCACATACACATACACACACACATATAAACACACAGGCACAGACACACACAGTCACATACACATACACACACATATAAACACGCAGGCACAGACACACACAGTCACATACACATACACACACATATAAACACACAGACACAGACACACACAGTCACATACACATACACACACATATAAACACACAGGCACAGACACACACACAGGCACATACACATACACACACATATAAACACACAGACACAGACACACACACAGGCACAGACACACACAGTCACATACACATACACACACATATAAACACACAGACACAGACACACACACAGGCACAGACACACAGTCACATACACATACACACACATATAAACACACAGACACAGACACACACACAGGCACAGACACACACAGTCACATACACATACACACACATATAAACACACAGGTACAAACACACACAGTCACATACACATATACACACATATAAACACACAGCCAGACTGACACACACACACAGGCACAGACACACACAGTCACATACACATACGCACACATATAAACACACAGACACACAGGCACAGACACACATACAGGCACAGACACATATATACACATATAAACACAGACAGACTGACACACACACACAGGCACAGACACACACAGTCACATACACATACACACACATATAAACACACAGACACACAGGCACAGACACACATACAGGCACAGACACACACAGTCACAGACACATATACACACATATAAACACAGACAGACTGACACACACACAGGCACAGACACACACAGTCACAGACACATATACACACATATAAACACAGAGACACACAGGCACAGACACACACACAGGCACAGACACACACAGTCACATACACATACACACACATATAAACACACAGGTACAAACACACACAGTCACATACACATATACACACATATAAACACACAGCCAGACTGACACACACACACAGGCACAGACACACACAGTCACATACACATACACACACATATAAACACACAGACACACAGGCACAGACACACATACAGGCACAGACACATATATACACATATAAACACAGACAGACTGACACACACACACAGGCACAGACACACACAGTCACATACACATACACACACATATAAACACACAGACACACAGGCACAGACACACATACAGGCACAGACACACACAGTCACAGACACATATACACACATATAAACACAGACAGACTGACACACACACAGGCACAGACACACACAGTCACAGACACATATACACACATATAAACACAGAGACACACAGGCACAGACACACACACAGGCACAGACACACACAGTCACATACACATACACACACATATAAACACAGATACACAGACACACACACAGGCACAGACACACACAGTCACATACACATGCACACACATATAAACACAGAGACACACAGGCACAGACACACACACAGGCACAGACACACAGTCACAGACACACATACACACATATAAACACACAGACAGACTGACACACACACACACAGGCACAGCCACATACAGTCACAGACACATACACACACATATAAACACACAGACACACACACACACACACACAGGCACAGAACCACACATACACACACACATAAACACACAGACAGACATACACAGACACACACACATACGCAGACACACTTGGTCACAGACACACAGAGACACAGACACACATATGCACACAGCCACACACACACAGACACACATACACAGACATACACAGACACACATGGTCACAGACAGACACACACACACACACAAACAGACACACATAGTCACAGATGCACACATACACATTCACAGCCACAGACACATACAGCCACAGACAATATACACAGACAGACACACAGACAAATAAATATAACACATTTACACACAGGTTATCACTTTGAAATCACTAATTGCCCTTGAGAAGGTAGTGGTGAGCTGCCTTCTTGAACCGCTGCAGTCCATGTGGGGTGGGTACACCCACAGTGCTGTTAGGAAGGGAGTTCCAGGATTTTGACCCAGCGACAGTGAAGGAACGGCGATATAGTTCCAAGTCAGGATGGTGTGTGACTTGGAGGGGAACTTGTAGGTGGTGGTGTTCCCATGTAGTTGCTGCCCTTGTCCTTCTAGTTGGTAGAGGTTGTGGGTTTGGAAGGTGCTGTCTAAGGAGCCTTGGTGCATTGCTGCAGTGCATCTTGTAGATGGTACACACTGCTGCTACTGTGCGTTGGTGGTAGAAGGAGTGAATGTTTGTAGATGGGATGCCAATCAAGTGGGCTGCTTTGTCCTGGATGGTGTTGAGCTTCTTGAGTGTTGTTGGAGCTGCACCAATCCAGGCAAGTGGAGAGTATTCCATCACACTCCTGACTTGTGCCTTGTAGATTGTGAACAGGCTTTGGGGAGTCAGGAGGTGAGTTAATCGCCTCGGGATTCCTAGCCTCTGACCTGCTCTAGTAGCCACAGTATTTATATGGCTACTCCAGTTCAGTTTTCGATCAATGGTAGCCCCGAGGATGTTGATAGTGGGGGATTCAGCGATGGTAATGCCATTGAATGTCAAGGGGAGATGGTTAGATTCTCTCTTGTTGGATCATATATTATAGACAGTGGATCATATATTAACAGACAGAGGATTATATATTAGTAATTTATCACATTATATTACTCTGTGTGTATGACTCCCTCTGTCTCTCTGAGTTTCTGTGCCTTTGTCTCTCTCTCTCTGGCACTTTCCTCTGTCTTGCTACTCTTTCTGTCTCCAGCCTTCTCTGTCTCAGTCCTTTTCTCTGTCTTTCTCTGGCTCTCTCTCTCTGTTGCTCCTCTCACCCTATTCTCTGTCTTTCTGTCTCTCTCTCTATCTCCAGCCCTTGCTGTCTCAATCTTTTTCTCTATTTTTCTCTCTCTTTCTGTCTCTCTCTGTCTTGCTCTCACTCTGTGTGTGTCTCTCTCTCAGTCCTGTCCTCTGTCTCTCTGGCTCTGTCTGTATTTCTATCTCTCATGTTCTCTCTCTGTCTCTCACTGTCTCTCTCCCCCTGTCTTTGTTTCTCAGTCTTCTCTTTGGCTTTCTCTATGTCTTTCTCTCTCTCGCTCAGTCTCTCTCTGTGTCTTTTTCTGTCTCTCTCTCTGTCTTTCTCACTCTCCTTCCATGTCTCTATCTTTTGCTCTCTCTCTGTCTTTGTCTCTCTCACTGTTTCACTCTCTGTCTCTCGCTCTCTCTATCTGTATCTTCTTCGCTTCCCTTTCTCTATGTCTCTATCTGAATTTTTCTGTCTTTTTCTATCTCACTATCTTTCTGTCTCAGTCTCTCTCACTCTGTCTTTCTGTCTGTGTCACTCAGTCTGTCTCTGTCTTTCTGTCTCTCTCTATCTCCCATTATCCCTCTGTTTCTCCCCCTCTCCGTTTCTGTCTCTCATGTTGTCTCTCTCCCTCTATCTGCTGGTGTCTCTTTCTTTCTGTCTCTCTGACCTTGTCTCTCTCACTTGGTGTCTCTTAGCTCTTCTCTCTCTCCCTCCCCATCTTGAAGTTGGGAGTTTAATCAGACTGGGCATGAACTGAACATGGGGGAAAGTAGTGACACCAGTCACCGATTTTTAATCATAACCAGAGTCCTGACTTTAATTTGCTTCAGAGGATTTATTTACAAGAAGGATTTGTTTGAAAAGCAACAGTTTCACTAGTTTATTTAATGCAGAAAATCATAAGAACGTAAGAAATAGGAGCTGGAATAGACCATTCAGCCCATCGAGCCTACTCCACCATTCAATACAATCATGGCTGACCTTGGGTTTTCATTCCACTTTCCCACCCACTGCTCAGAGCCCTTGATTCCCTGAGAGACCAACAATCTCTCTATCTCAGCCTTAAGTATATTGAATGATGGAGCATCCACAACCCTCTGGAGTAGAGAATTCCGAAGATTCACAACCCTTTGAGTGAAGTAATTTCTCCTCATCTCAGTCCTAAATGACCAGCCCCTTATCCCGAGACTGTGCCTCTGTGTTTTAGATTCCCCGACCAGTGGAAACAATCTCTCTGCCATTTGCTTTCCTAATTGCTTGCTGTACCTGCAAGCTAACTTTTTGTGTTCCTTGTATGAGTATACCCAAGTCTCTCTGAACATCAGCATTTACAAGCTTCATGCCTTTTAAAACAGATTCTGCTTTTCTGTTCTTATGCCTTCATTTGCCACCTTGTTGCTCATTTGCTTAACTTGTCTATGGGCTGGATTTTACGCCAGGCGGACAGGAGCTGGCCAGCGACATAAAAGTCAGTGGCGAACCCGCTTCCACCTTGCCTGGGGATCCGTCCCGCATTTTACGGGTCGCCGGGCTTTAAGTGTTCTGAGGCGGGACTTCCACCCGCTTGAGGGAGGAAGTCCCGCCTCATTGAGCCGCCGGCCAATCATTGGGCCGGCAGCTCTTAGTCCCAGCAGCACCACCGGGAGAGCGGTGGCCACTGCTGGGACTGCAGCTCAGCCGAGGACATGGAGCCAGGAGTGCAGGTAAGTTTGGGTTGCCTCACCAGGGATGATCGGTCGGGACCCGGCGAGGAAAGGGTGGTCGTTTTGGGGAAAGTGGGTGCGTCTTGGGTCCTGGGGGTGGTTGGAGAGGCAGAGGCGGCCCTCAATCGGGCACCCTGTGCCCGTTTGTCAGGGCTCACCCCCGGGGCACTGAGGGGCCACCAGCTTTCACCGGGCGGCCTTTCCCAGCTCCAAGACGCCCACTTGCCATGGGTAAAATCCCTGTGGAGGCGAGCGAAGGCCCTTAAGTGACCGCTAGTTGGCAGCTTAAGGCCTCCCGGAGCCTCCCACTCCAATTTACGCCACCCCTCCCACACCCCCCCGCAACCCCTCACCAGCCGGCTCGCTGGGGTGGCATAAAATTCTGGCCTATATTTCTTTGCAGCCTCTCTGTGTCCTCCTCGCAGGTTGCATTCCCACCTAGCTTTGTACCATCAGTAAACTTAGATACTTTACTCCCGGTCTTTTCATCTAAGTCATTTGATTGTAAATAGTTGAGGCCCCAGTACTGACCCTTGTGGCACTCCACTTGTTACAATCTATCAACTATCCCTACTCTCTGCTTGCTGTCTGTTAACCAATCCTCTATCCATGCTAATATATTACCCCCAACTCCATGAGTCCTTATTGTGTATATTAACCTTTTGTGTGGCAACTTATCGAATGCCTTTTGGAAATCTAAGTATACTACATCTACTGGTTTCCCTTTATCTACCCTATGGGTGACCTCTTCAAAAAAACTCTAATAAATTTGACAAACAGGATTTCTCTTTCTAAAAACCATGTTGACTTGTTCTAATCATACTCTGCTTTTCAAAGTGCATTGTTAAGACTTCCTTATTAATAGATTCCAGCATTTTCCTGACTGTGTCAGGCTAACTGGCCTGTAGTTCCCTGTTTTCTCTCTCCCTTCTTTCTTGAATAGTGGTGTTATGTTTGCTAACTTCCAATCTGCTGGCACCATTCTAGAATCTAGGAAAGTTTGGAAAATTATAGCCAGCGCATTTACTATATCTGCAACTAACACTTTTAGAACCCAGGATATAGGCCGTCAGGTCCTGGGCATTTGTCGGATGAGTTTCTCTGTCGATATTAATTATCATAATTTCTTCACTCTTATTAGCCCCAAGGTTACCCTCTATTTCTGGTATGTAACTTGTATCTTCTACTGTGAAGACAAACACTAAATATTTGTTCAATGTCTCTGCCATTTTCTCATTCCCCATGATAATTTCCCCAGTCTCAGTACTAAGGAGAGCAAAGGGTAGAGAGAGGGAAAGGCTTTTGTTAAAACGCTCCTTTAAAACCTCCCTCTTTGATCAAGCTTTTGGTCACCTGTCCTAATATTTCCTTATGTGGCTCAGGGTCCAATGTTGTCTGGTTTATGTTCCGGTGAAGCACCTTGGGATGTTGTATTATGGGAGTTGGGTAGGAGGTACAGCTTCCTGTATAAGCCTTCTCTCCACTAGTTAACCCATTACCAATGACTGTGTATCAAATAACCGAAGGGATTAGGATCACTGACTTACAGGATCAATCACCCATAATCATCTCTAGCCTCATCGACAGACTAGGAGATAAGAGGTTAAAGGGTCTCGATTACGATAACAGACTGATAGGAAATCCATATTTGGTTGTACAAGTCCAGTCATGTCCAGTCTCTTGCCCATCAATCTCTAACACTCCACGTTGGTTTTGAATCCCAACACACGGTGATAAACACACTCGAGATTTCCCGCCATCTCACAACCACCTAATACTGGACCAAGAAACTATATCTCTTAACATTACTTATCTTAAATAAAGAGTCCCGGTCTCTGCAACACCAGATGTCCATTTAGTGCTAACCTGTCCATCCCTGGGTCAAGGTGCAATGTTCATCTCCCAACGATAGAGGCAATGAGTCTCTTGGGACACTGACTGTTCCTCTCGTGTGTCCCCAATCCATTTCCATTATCTCAGTGACCTCTTGTCCTGGTTCTATCGAATGGGGAAAGATGAAGGCTCCACATACATTCCCGAATGGGTCTTGAAGTGACATCATCTGTCCTTGGACGGAGAGCTGCCATCTTGGTTGGTCAATGTAGGGAGCAGACCATTCCTCGCAAGATTCTATAGAATTACACAGCATGTACAGCACAGGAACAGGCCATTCGGCCCAACAGCTCCATGTTAGTGTTCATCCTCTACACGAGCCTCCTCCCACCCCTCTTCATCTCACCCCATCCTTTCCTCTCCTCTCCATTCTCTTCCTTTCCACCTCCCTTTGCCATTGCTTCTCCCCTCACCCTCTCCTCTCTTCTCGCCTCACCTCTCCTAAACCCTCCACCTTCTCCTCTTCAATCTCTCCCCTCTACCTTCCCTTTTCTTCCTCTCATTTCTCCTCCCTCTCCTCTATTCCTTTTTCCCTCATGTGTTTATCCAGCTTCCCCTTAAATATATCAATACTATTCACCCCACCCACTCCCTGTGGTAGCGAGTTTCACATTCTCACCACTCTCTGGTGAGAGGTTTCTCCTGAATTCCCTATTAGATTTATTAGTGACTATGCTACATTGATGGCCCTTAGTTTTGGTCTCCCCCAGCAAATGGAAACAAATTCTCTATGTCTACCCTATTGAACCCCTTCATAATCTTAAAGATTGTCCCTTAGCCTTCGCTTTTCCAGAGGAAAGGGACCCAGTCTTTCCTAATAGTTATAACCTCACAGTTCTGGTATCAGCCTTCCTTCTTTCCCCTCCTACAGGGCAGGATTATCTTGCTCCTTTCCCCTCCCACATCACGCCAAGTTCAACCCCCCCCCCTTCCCCATCCCAATTCCCCCACACAGTCGGGATCAGGGTTGTAGATTGGAAGCCCATGTGGTGATCCTGAGGGCGTGGTGGGCCGATCTCCTCCTGTAGCTGGGGTCTTCTGTAATAAAGGTGCTGGACAGAGATCTGCTGGGCTGGCCGTCGGAGGTGGTGTAGTTCTGGCTGAGGCGAAGGGCCTTGAGGCAGGGCTGGAGCAGCTGCAGCATGGCCTTCTGGATGGAGCTGTCGTGGAGGCAGTAGATGATCGGGTTGGAGCAGCTGTTGGCGAAGGCCAGGGGAGCGCTGGTCACTACGCCCAGCTCCACTGCCCTCCGGAAGCTGCAGGACCCCACCCCCACCCCCCAGCGGAGCAGCAACCCCAGGAACCGGAAGATATTGAAAGGCAGCCAGGAGATCAAGAAGGCCATCACCACCAGGAAGACCACCCTGATTGACTTCCTCAGCTTGACATCTTGCTTCTTGCTCCTCCTGTAGTGGAGGCAGAGCTTCTTGGCGATGGAGCAGTAGCAGACCAGGATGACGAGCATGGGGCAGAAGAAGGTCAGGACCAGGTAAGCGAGAGAGATGTTGGGGTTGGTGGTCTCCGGGTCTTCCATGCAGTAGGACACGCGCCCCTCGTCCTGCGTCTGGATGGTTCTGCTGTGAAGGACGGGCAGCCCCAAGAGGAGAGAGGCAATCCACACCACCAGACAGGCCAGCACCGTGTAAGCCTTGGAGCGGAATCTCCTGGAGCGGACCGGGTGCACGATGGCCAGGTAACGGTCCAGGCTCATACAGGTCAGGAACAGGACACTGGAATAGGCGGTCACAGCCACCACGTAGCCACTCAGTCTGCACAGCAAGAGGCCACTCCTCCAGGACTTGCTCCAAGCCTCAGCGTCCACCCAGAGCGGCAGGGTGACCAGGAAGACCAGGTCGGCCATTGCCAGGTTCAAGACGAAGATGTCCATCTGCCTCTTGGCCCTGCACTTCAACCCGATGGCTGAGATCAGCAGCCCATTGCCCAGGAATCCGGTCACAAAGATCAGGCAGTAGGCAAGGGGCAAGATGACCGTGGACTGGGGAAAGGAGGCAGGTTCACACTCCTCTCCTTCACTGACCCCAGTGGGATAAGACTCGTAATAGTTCTGGTCATAAATATAATCTGTGACGTTCTCCATTATCACCTCTTACTTCGCTCTTGGTCTCTCTGTTTGTCAAAGTTGTTTGTTATCTGATGGTTGCAGAGACTCATTCCCTCCCCTCCCCCAGTATCTGATTGGTGAGCAGCCGGTCTTATCTCTGCAAGATCTGACTTCCTGACCCTCCCACCTCACCGTCACCCCCACCAACATCTTTCTTTTTTTTGATGATGGTGAACTAGGTTTCACGGAAAACCTTAACAATCCCTTGCTCCTCCTCCCTCTCCACCTCTCCCCATTCCCCGTATCTTTTTCCTGTCCTCTCTACTCTCACCCACTGTCCCTTTCTCTGCTCTCTTCGTGCCCTCTCCATAATCTCTCTCTCTTTCTGCTAACTTCCAACTCTTTCTTTCCCCTCCTTGTCTCTCTCTCTCTCTTTCTCTCTGTCTCTCTTTCTCTGTCTGCCTCTATCTCTTTCTCTCTGTCTCACGCTCTCTCACTTTGTGCCCTCTTCGAACATTCTCTCTTTTTCTTCACTCTTTTTCTTCATCACTCTCTCCAACATTACTGAATCTGTGTCCACATTCCCGATCACAACTCGCTGTGTAAAAACATTTCTCCTCATCTCCCCCTCTGGTTCTTTTGCCCATTATCTTAACTCTGTGTCCTCTGGTTACTGACCCTCCTGCCACTGGAAACAGTGTCTCCTTATTTACTCCATCAAAACCCTTTGTAATTTAAAAAATCTCTATTAAATTTCCCCTTAACCTTCTCTGCTCGAAAGGAGAACAATCCCAGCTTCTCCAGTCTCTCCACATTAACTGAAGTCCCTCATCCCTGGAACCATTCTGGTAAATCCCCTCTCAGCTTCTCCAAAGCCTGGCTATCTAATAAATAAATAATAAATACAAGTGGTCTTACTTTGTGTTAAATAAATACATTATTAATTTATTTATTTAACACAAAGTAAGGCAACTTGTATTTATAAAGTGTCTTAACACAGTAGAACACCCCAAGGCATTTAGCAGGAGCATAAATTTAACAACATTTGACACTGAGCCACATAATCAAACATTAGGACCAAAAGCTTGGTCAAAGAGGCCGGTTTGAAGCAGCATCTTAAAGAAGGGGAGAAAAGCGCAGAGGTTTAGAGAGGGAATTTCAGAGCTCAGGCCCAATACAGCAGCGAAAGGCACAGCTGGTAATGGTGGAGCAAAGGAAATCAGGGAGGTGCAGGAGGCCAGAATAGGAGGAGTGCAGGGACCTCGGAGAACTGTCGGGGCTGGAGGAGGTTACAGAGATAGGGAGGGTTGTAGGGGCTAGAGGAGGTTACAGAGATAGGGAGGGTTGTAGGGGCTGGAGGAGTTTACAGAGATAGGGAGGGTTGTAGGGGCTGGAGGAGGTTACAGAGATAGGGAGGGTTGTAGGGGCTGGAGGAGGTTACAGAGATAGGGAGGGTTGTAGGGGCTGGAGGAGGTTACAGAGATAGGGAGGGTTGTAGGGGCTGGAGGAGGTTACAGAGATAGGGAAGGTTGTAGGGGCTGGAGGAGGTTACAGAGTTAGGGAGGGTTGTAGGGGCTGGAGGAGGTTACAGAGATAGGGAAGGTTGTAGGGGCTGGAGGAGGTTACAGAGATAGGGAGGGTTGCAGGGGCTGGAGGAGGTTACAGAGATAGGGAGGGTTGTAGGGGCTGGAGGAGTTTACAGAGATAGGGAGGGTTGTAGGGGCTGGAGGAGGTTACAGAGATAGGGAGGGTTGTAGTGGCTGGAGGAGGTTACAGAGATAGGGAGGGTTGTAGGGGCTGGAGGAGGTTACAGAGATAGGGAGGGTTGTAGGGGCTGGAGGAGGTTACAGAGATAGGGAAGGTTGTAGGGGCTGGAGGAGGTTACAGAGTTAGGGAGGGTTGTAGGGGCTGGAGGAGGTTACAGAGATAGGGAAGGTTGTAGGGGCTGGAGGAGGTTACAGAGATAGGGAGGGTTGTAGGGGCTGGAGGAGGTTACAGAGATAGGGAAGGTTGTAGGGGCTGGAGGAGGTTACAGAGTTAGGGAGGGTTGTAGGGGCTGGAGGAGGTTACAGAGATAGGGAAGGTTGTAGGGGCTGGAGGAGGTTACAGAGATAGGGAGGGTTGTAGGGGCTGGAGGAGGTTACAGAGATAGGGAAGGTTGTAGGGCTGGTTGGAGGTCACACAGATAGAGAGGGTTGTAGGGGCTGGAGGAGGTTACAGAGATAGGGAGGGTTGTAGGGGCTGGAGGAGGTTACAGAGATAGGGAAGGTTGTAGGGGCTGGAGGAGGTTACAGAGATAGGGAGGGTTGTAGGGGCTGGAGGAGGTTACAGAGATAGGGAGGGTTGTAGGGGCTGGAGGAGGTTACAGAGATAGAGAGGGTTGTCAGGCTGGTTGGAGGTCACACAGATAGAGAGGGTATAGGGGCTGGAGGAGGTTACAGAGATAGGGAGTGTTGTAGGGGCTGGAGGAGGTTACAGAGATAGGGAGGGTTGTAGGGGCTGGAGGAGGTTACAGAGATAGGGAGAGTTGTAGGGGCTGGAGGAGGTTACAGAGATAGAGAGGGTTGTCGGGCTGGTTGGAGGTTACAGAGATAGGGAAGGTTGTAGGGGCTGGAGGAGGTTACAGAGATAGGGAGGGTTGTAGGGGCTGGAGGAGGTTACAGAGATAGGGAGAGTTGTAGGGGCTGGAGGAGGTTACAGAGATAGGGAGGGTTGAAGGGGCTGGAGGAGGTTACAGAGATAGAGAGGGTTGTCGGGCTGGTTGGAGGTCACACAGATAGAGAGGGTATAGGGGCTGGAGGAGGTTACAGAGATAGGGAGTGTTGTAGGGGCTGGAGGAGGTTACAGAGATAGGGAGGGTTGTAGGGGCTGGAGGAGGTTACAGAGATAGG
The DNA here is from genome assembly GCF_036365525.1 of Heterodontus francisci. Lineage (NCBI taxonomy): Eukaryota > Metazoa > Chordata > Chondrichthyes > Heterodontiformes > Heterodontidae > Heterodontus > Heterodontus francisci. Next base: position 32,369,783 of record NC_090409.1, on the reverse strand, counting down.
GAGAGTTGTAGTGGCTGGAGGAGGTTACAGAGATAGAGAGGGTTGTCGGGCTGGTTGGAGGTTACAGAGATAGGGAAGGTTGTAGGGGCTGGAGGAGGTTACAGAGATAGGGAGGGTTGTAGGGGCTGGAGGAGGATACAGAGATAGGGAGGGTTGTAGGGGCTGGAGGAGGTTACAGAGATAGGGAGAGTTGTAGGGGCTGGAGGAGGTTACAGAGATAGAGAGGGTTGTCGGGCTGGTTGGAGGTTACAGAGATAGGGAAGGTTGTAGGGGCTGGAGGAGGTTACAGAGATAGGGAGGGTTGTAGGGGCTGGAGGAGGTTACAGAGATAGGGAGAGTTGTAGGGGCTGGAGGAGGTTACAGAGATAGAGAGGGTTGTCGGGCTGGTTGGAGGTCACACAGATAGAGAGGGTATAGGGGCTGGAGGAGGTTACAGAGATAGAGAGGGTTGTAGGGGCTGGAGGAGGTTACAGAGATAGGGAGGGTTGTAGGGGCTGGAGGGAGGTTACAGAGATAGGGAAGGTTGTAGGGGCTGGAGGAGGTTACAGAGATAGAGAGGGTATTGGGGCTGGAGGAGGTTACAGAGATAGAGAGGGTATAGGGGCTGGAGGAGGTTACAGAAATAGGGAGGGTTGTAGGGGCTGGAGGAGGTTACAGAGATAGGGAGGGTTGTAGGGGATGGAGGAGGTTACAGTGATAGGGTGGGTTGTAGGGGCTGGAGGAGGTTACAGAGATAGGGAGGGTTGTAGGGGCTGGAGGAGGTTACAGAGATAGAGAGGGTATTGGGGCTGGAGGAGGTTACAGAGATAGAGAGGGTATAGGGGCTGGAGGAGGTTACAGAAATAGGGAGGGTTGTTGGGGCTGGAGGAGGTTACAGTGATAGGGAGGGTTGTAGGGGCTGGAGGAGGTTACAGAGATAGGGAGGGTTGTAGGGGCTGGTTGGAGGTTACAGAGATAAGGAGGGGCGAGACCGTAGGGTGATGAATGCCCACTGGCCGGAAACCTCCACAGTCAACATAGAACAAAACACTGAAACATCAAAACGCGCCAACACACACACATGAGAATTCATAATAACCGAATACATCAGCTACATTAAAAAAAAGAGGCCCTATTCCAAAACACTTATACATCAGGACATACAGACAATATCAAAATTCTTTACCATGATTTTACAGAAAAAATAACCCTGATAGATTAAGAAGTGAGATACAGAATCCAGGACATTAAAGGTAAACTTTTCCTGAAATACTAAGTCGTTTGTTGGAGATAATTCAAGTCTTTTTTTGATTAACAAAATAGAGTATTTTGAATTAAATAATATCAGAACATAGAGATTTAATGTTAAATTTTAAAATATCCTGTAATTTAAACGAAATAATATAGGAATATAAATATTTCATGTTAAATATTAAATTATCCAGTAATTTGAATTGAATAATACAGGAACATCGGGACTGAATGTTAAATAAAGCATTCTTAGACAATTACACATGTTTTTAGAAAGGACACACAGGAACATCGGAACTGGAGTAGGCCATTCAGCCCATCGAGCCTACTCCGCCATTCAGTTAGATCACGACTGATCACTTTCCCACACATTATCCATATTCCCTAATGTCATTAGTCTCCAGAAATCTACTGAATTCTTTCTTGAACATGCTCAATGATTGATCTTTCACAGTCCTCTGGGGCAGGGAATTCCACAGATTCACCACCCTCTGAGTGAAGAAATTCATCCTCATCCCAGTCCGAAACGGCCTAACCCCTTTATTCTGAGACTGTGTCCCCTGGTTCTGGATTTACCAACCAGGGGAAACATCCTACCTACATCCACCCTGTCACGCCCTGTAAGAATTTTGTAAGTTTCAATGGGATCACTGCTCATCCTTCGGAATTCTAGAGAATACAGGGCCATCAAGAGCAAACTTAAATTCATCCCCGCGAAATTAACTTTCACCAATTGCATAATGCTTTGGGTTAATGCTACCTTTTAAATTCATTGCAAGAATTAATCCAGATTAAGGAAAAATTAAACAAAAGCATTCACACAGTTTGCAACCCAGCTCACCCCGATAGAATCTCCCGCTAATCCATCATCTCGAACTGATCGGTTTGGAAAGACAACACAAATGTTTCAAGCGATTCGAGTTCAATCTGCTTCTCCTGCCACTGCCAAGATTTCTTCCTTTTAACATTTTTTGAGCAATTCCTGACAACACTTGTCCTTTAAACCGTCACTCATCACCTGTAATAAATCAAACAGCTTTGTATTTTCTGATCCTGGCTTCTGCTCAGATGTCTTGTTTTTATTTTCAGAACTTAACGTTTGCAGAATTTCCCCAGCACTTTAACTGACCAACTGACCTGCTGTATTTAACAAGGTGTAGACTGGGCCAAAGTCCATTGCTCCAAGCTTGAAATATCATCTGTGAACCCAGTCGACTGCCCTGGTTTAATTGTAGTCAGGACAATTCTCCAAACTGGATAGAAAACAGTGAGTAATAGTGAGAAATTCTGATACAAAACTTGAGTCACGTCCAGTTTGGAAATTGGCACGCAAAGTTGCAAAGAGTGAAACTGGCAGGTCACAGCAAGGTGAAGGAAATATGCAATAGACCAGGACTTCTACATAAACACTTCACACAATCTTTCTGCTCAGTGAGCAGCTCACTCACCGCTGAGTCAGAAGGTTGTGGTTTAAGTCCCATTCCAGGACATGAAGACAAAAATCCAGGCTGATTACTCCAGTGAAGAACTCAGGGAATGCTGCACTGTCGGAGGGTCAGTACTGAGGGAGGGCTGCATTGACAGAGGGTCAGTACTGAGGGAGGGCTGCATTGACAGAGGGTCAGTACTGAGGGTGTGCTGCACTGTCGGAGGGTCAGTACTGAAGGAGGGCTGCACTGTTGGAGGGTCAGTACTGAAAGAGTGCTGCACTGTCGGAGGGTCAGTACTGAGGGAGTGCTGCACTGTCGGAGGGTCAGTACCGAAGGAGGGCTGCACTGTTGGAGGGTCAGTACTGAAAGAGTGCTGCACTGTCGGAGGGTCAGTACTGAGGGAGTGCTCCACTGTCAGAGGGTCAGCACTGAGGGAGTGCTAGACTGTCGGAGGGTCAGTACTGAGAGAGCACTGCACTGTCGGAGGGTCAGTACTGAAAGAGTGCTGCATTGTCAGAGGGTCAGTGCTGAGGAAGTGCTGCACTGACGGACAGTCAGTACTGAGGGAGCGCTGCACTCTCAGGGATTCAGTACTGAGGGAGTGCTGCACTGTCGGAGGGACAGTACTGAGAGAGCACTGCACTGTCGGAGGGTCAGTACTGAAAGAGTGCTGCATTGTCAGAGGGTCAGTACTGAGGAAGTGCTGCACTGACGGACAGTTAGTACTGAGGGAGCGCTGCACTCTCAGGGATTCAGTGCTGAGGGAGTGCTGCACTGTCGGAGGGACAGTACTGAGAGAGCACTGCACTGTCGGAGGGTCAGTACTGAGGAAGTGCTGCACTGTCGGAGGGACAGTACTGAGGGAGCACTGCACTGTTGGAGGGTCAGTACTGAAGGAGTGATGCACTGTCAGAGGGTCAGTACTGAGGGAGTGCTGCACTGTCAGAGGGTCAGTACTGAGGGAGTGCTGCACTGTCGGAGGGACAGTACTGTGGGAGTGCTGCACTGTCGGAGGGTCAGTACTGAGGGAGTGCTGCACTGTCAGGGGTTCAGTACTGAGGGAGCGCTGCACTCTCAGGGATTCAGTACTGAGGGAGCGCTGCACTGTCGGAGGGACAGTACTGAGGGAGCGCTGCACTGTTGGAGGGACAGTACTGAGGGAGTGCTGCACTGTCGGAGGGACAGTACTGAGGGAGCGCTGCACTGTCGGAGGGACAGTACTGAGGGAGCACTGCACTGTCGGAGGGTCAGTACTGTGGGAGCGCTGCACTGTCGGAGGTGCCTTCTTTCCAACGAGACATTAAACTGAGGGCTCGTCTGTCCTCTCAGGTGGATGTAAAAGATTCCATGGGACAAACGTGGAAGAAGAGCAGGGTAGTTATTATCCCAGTGCCCTGGTTCGATCAACATCACAAAAAGAAATAGATTATTTGGTCATTATCACGTGACTGTTTGTGGGATCTTGCTGTGCATTAAATGGCTGCTGTATTTCCTGCATTACAACAGTGACGACGGTTGAAAAGTATTTCATTGGCTGTGAAGGGCTTTGAAACATCCTCAGGTTATGAAAGACTCGATATAAATGGGAATCCTTTCCACACCTACTGATCATTTCACTGATTTCTGAGGGATTCATTTATTTTAAGGAATGGTTTCTGTGGGATTGGATTAGGTTGCTTTTAATGACAGTAACACAGGAAGCAAATAAATGACCCAAGTGTGCCTTTAAAAATGTGCAGTTAAAGATTCAAACAGCGATTTGCTGATGTTGCAGTATGAAAGCTATTTCAATAGGATTGTGCAGAGTTTAACTCATTCACAATCACAAAACCACCTCCTTGTACTTCTGTAACATTGACCACCTCAGTCCCTGTCTCAGCTCATCTGCTGCTGAAAACCCTCCTCCGTATTTCTGTTACCTTCTAGATTTAACTATTCCACTGCTCTACTGGCTAGCGTCCCATCCTCCAATCTCCGTCAACCAAACATCCGAGATCTCTGCGCTGCTCCAATTCTGGCCTCTTTCTCATTCCCAATTCCCATCGCTCCACCATTGGCGGCCGTGCCTTCAGCTGCCTGGGCCCTAAGCTCTGGAATTCCCTCCCTAAACCTCTCCACCTCTCTCCTCTAAGATACTCCTTAAAACCTACCTCTTTGACCGAGTGTTTGGTCACCTATCCTAATATCTCCTTTCCAGATCAGTGTTAGATTCTGTGAAGTGCTTTATTTAGAGTCTGTGCCGACCAACAACCACCCATTTATACTAACCCTGCAGTAATCGCATATTCCCCACCACCTACCTACACTAGGGGCAATTTACAATGACCAATTTACCTATCAACCTGCAAGTCTTTGGCTGTGGGAGGAAACCGGAGCACCCGGCGAAAACCCACGCGGTCACAGGGAGAGCTTGCAAACTCAGCACAGACAATACCCAGAATCGAACCCGGGTCCCTGGAGGTGTGAGGCTGTGGTGCTAACCACTGCACCACTGCGCCACTTAGGCATGTTTACAATGTTAAAGGTGATAGATATATATAGAAATTGTTGTTGTTGTGTTGTCCTTGTGTGTGAAATAACAACCTGTACATCTCACAGACGCCCTTCCGTCCACCCAGAGTGTGAGCAAAACATCCAACCTAACCTTGAGAAACGAGGGTGTGTGCCTGTGGTCTAACTCAAGAAAAGCGAGGTGATATCAAAAGCACCAACCGTAATCACATCACAGCTCTTCTTCCTCCCCTCCCCTTTGCAGGGATTCAACCCCGAACACCTCAAATACTCCAGGGACCCAGTGAATAAGACAGATCAGTCTCACTCACCAAGTATTGTTGTTCCAAGCCTTGGGCACTGCACTTTAGGAAGGATGTCGAGGCCTTGGAGAGGCTGAGAGGGGATTTACTAGAATGGTCCCAGGATAGAGGGACTTCAGTTAATGTGGAGAGACTGGAGAAGCTGGGATTGTTCTCCTTAGAGCAGAGAAGGTTAAGGGGAGATTTAATAGAGATTTTCAAAATCGGGAAGGGTTTTGATGGAGTTTCCAGTGGCAGGAGGGTCAGTAACCGGAGGAGACAGAGTTAAGATAATGGGCAACAGAACCAGAGGGGGAGATGAGGAGAAATGTTTTTACACAGTGAGTTGTTGCGATCTGGAATGCGCTGCCTGAAAGGGGCGGTGGAAGCAGATTCAACAGTAACTTTCAAAAGGGGAATGGGAGAAATACTTTACAGGGCGATGGGGAAAGAGCAGGGGAACGGCGATCGAGTTCCAAGTCAGGATGGTGTGTGGCTTGGAGGGGGAACTTGCAGGTGGTGGTGTTTCCATGCATCTGCTGCCCTTGTCCTTCCAGGTTGTAGAAGTTGCAGGTTTGGAAGGTGCTGTCAAAGGATCCTTGGTGCGTTGCTGCAGTGCATCTTGTAGATGGTACACACTGCTGCCACTGTGCGTTGGTGGTGGAGGGAGTGAATGTTTGTAGATGGGATGCCAATCAAGCGGGCTGCTTTGTCCCTGAATGGTGTCGAGCTTCTTGAGTGTTGTTGGAGCTGCACCCATCCAGGCAAGTGGAGAGTATTCCATCACACTCCTGACTTGTGCCTTGTAGATGGTGGAGGATTTGGGGAGACAGGAGGTGAGTTACTCGCTGCAGAATTCCCAGCCTCTGACCTGCTCTTGTAGCCACAGTATTTATGTGGTTGGTTCAGTTCATCTTCTGGTCAATGGTAACCCCCAGGATGTTGATAGTGGGGGATTCAGTGATGGGAATGCCATTGAACGTCAAGGGGAGATGGTTAGATTCTCTCTTGTTTGAGATTATCATTGCCTGGCACTTGTGTAGCATGTATATTATCAGCCCAAGCCTGGATATTGTCCAGGTCTTTCTGCATTTCTACACGGACTGCTTCAGTATCTGAGGAGTTGCGAATGGTGCTGAACATTATGCAATCATCAGCGAACATCCCCACTTCTGACCTTATGATGGAGGGAAGGTCATTGATGAAGCAGCTGAAGATGGTTGGGCCTAGGACACAACCCTGAGGAACTCCTGCAGTGATGTCCTTGAGCTGAGATGATTGACCTCCAACAACCACAATCATCTTCCTTTGCACTAGGTACGATTCCAACCAGTGGAGAGTTTTCCCCCTGATTCCCATTGACTCCAGTTTTGCTAGGGCTCCTTGATGCCATACTCGGTTAAAGGCTGCCTTGATGTCAAGGGCAGTCACTCTTACCTCACCTCTTGAATTCAGCTCTTTTGTCCATGTTTGAACCAAGGCTGTAATGAGGTCAGGAGCTGCGTGGCCCTGGTGGAACCCAAACTGAATGTCACTGAGCAGGTTATTGCTGAGCAAGTGCAGCTTGATGGCACTGTTGATGACACCTTCCATCACTTTACTGATGATTGAGAGTAGGCTGATGGGGCGGTAATTGGCCGGGTTGGACTTGTCCTGCTTTTTGTGTACAGGACATACCTGGACAATTTTCCACATTGTCGGGTAGATGCCAGTGTTGTAGCTGTACTGGAACAGCTTGGCTGGGGGCGCGGCAAGTTCTGGAGCACAGGTCTTCAGTACTATTGCTGGACTATTGTCAGAGCCCATAGCCTTTACAGTATCCAGTGCCTTCAGCCTGAAGCCTGGCTCGGGTATAAAATTAAAACCTACCCCAGACTTGACCCGAGCCCGAAGTCTTTAATTTTTTTTGCGCCTGACCTGACACGAATATCCTTCATCCGTTCCGGCAGCAGGCTATTCCTGGGGAATCATGGGTAAGCCTGATCCCGTGACTTCCCGGAAGCAGCAGTGTCCAGCCCGACCCGACCCAAGCCCGCATGCTGGACACGGAATTTCGACCTGATCCGACTCGAACCCGACACAAGCAGTCGGGTCTAGTTGGGTTCGGGTCGGGTAGTCAGGCTTTAATTCAGTCGTTTCTTGATATCACGCGGAGTAAATCGAATTGGCTGAAGACTGGTATCTGTCTGGGGACCTCAGGAGGAGGCCGAGATGAATCATCCACTCGGCACTTCTGGCTGAAGATTGTTACAAATGTTTCAGCCTTATCTTTCGCACTGATGTGCTGGGCTCCCCCATCGCTGATGATGGGAATATTTGTGAAGCCCCCTCATCCAGTTCGTTGTTTAATTGTCCACCACCATTCACGGCTGGATGTGGCAGGACTGCAGAGCTTAAATCTGATCCGTTGATTGTGGGATTGTTTATCCCTGTGTATCACTTGCTGCTTCTGCTGTTCAGCACACAAGTTGTCCCATGTTGTAGCTTCACCAGGCTGACACCTCATTTTTATGTACGCCTGGTGCTGCTCCTGCAGGACACAGTCCGAGTAGAAACAAAGTCCCGTCTTCACACTGAGGGTACCGTGGTGCTAAAAGATTTTGAACAGATCTAGCAACTCAAAACTGGGCATCCATGAGGCTCTGTGGGCCATCAGCAGCAACAGAATTGTACTCAACCACAATCTGTAACCTCATGGCCCGGCATATCCCCCACTCTACCATTACCATCAAACAGGGGGGCCAACCCTGGTTCAATGAAGAGTGCAGGAGGGAATTTGTTTGTATTTGTTCATGGGATGTGGGCATCAATGGCTAGGCCAGCACTTATTGCCCATCCCTAATTGCCCTTGAGAAGGTGGTGGTGAGCTGCCTTCTTAAACCGCTGCAGTCCATTTGGGGTAGGTACACCCACAGTGCTGTTAGGAAGGGAGTTCCAGGATTTTGACCCAGCGACAGTGAAGGAATGGCGATATAGTTCCAAGTCAGGATGGTGTGTGACTTGGGGGGGAACTTGCAGGTGGTGGTGTTCCCATGCATCTTCTGCCCTTGTGCTTCTAGGTGGTAGAGGTCGCAGGTTTAGAAGGTGCTGTCTAAGGAGCCTTGGTGAGATGCTGCAGCGTATCTTGTAGATGGTACACACTGCTGCTACTGTGCGCGGTAGTGGAGGGAGTGAATGTTTAAGGGGTGAATGGTGTGCCAATCAAGCAGGCTACTTTGTCCTGGATGGTGATGAGCTTCTTGAGTGTTGTTGGAGCTGCACCTCTCAGTACTGACCCTCGGACAGTGTAGCAATCCCTCAGTACTGACCCTCCGACAGTGCAGCACTCACTCAGGACTGACCCTGACAGTGCAGCTTTCCCTCAGTACTGACGCTCCGATAGTGCAGCGCTCCCTCAGTACTGACACTCCGACAGTGCAGCTTTCCCTCAGTACTGACCCTCCTACAGTGCGGCGCTCCCTCAGTACTGACCCTCCTACAGTGCGGCGCTCCCTCAGTACTGACCCTCCTACAGTGCGGCGCTCCCTCAGTACTGACCCTCCTACAGTGCGGCGCTCCCTCAGTACTGACCCTCCGACAGTGCAGCGCTCCCTCAGTACTGACCCTCCTACAGCGCGGCGCTCCCTCAGTACTGACCCTCCTACAGTGCAGCGCTTCCTCCGTACTGACCCTCCTACAGTGCGGCGCTCCCTCAGTACTGACCCTCCTACAGTGCAGCGCTCCCTTAGTACTGACCCTCTGACAGTGCAGCGCTCCCTCAGTACAGACCCTCCTACAGTGCGGCGTTCCCTCAGTACTGACCCTCCTACAGTGCAGCGCTCCCTCAGTACTGACCCTCTGACACTGCAGCGCTCCCTCAGTACTGACCCTCCTACAGTGCGGCGCTCCCTCAGTACTAACCCTCCTACAGTGCAGCGCTCCCTCAGTACTGACCCTCCTACAGTGCGGCGCTCCCTCAGTACTGACCCTCCTACAGTGCAGCGCTCCCTCAGTACTGACCCTCCTACAGTGCGGCGCTCCCTCAGTACAGACGCTCCTACAGTGCAGCACTCCCTCAGTACTGACCCTCTGACAGTGCAGCGCTCCCTCAGTACTGACCCTCCTACAGTGCAGCGCTCCCTCAGTACTGACGCTCCTACAGTGCGGCGCTCCCTCAGTACTGACGCTCCTACAGTGCGGCGCTCCCTCAGTACTGACCCTCCTACAGTGCAGCACTCCCTCAGTACTGACCCTCCTACAGTGCGGCGCTCCCTCAGTACTGACCCTCCTACAGTGCAGCACTCCCTCAGTACTGACGCTCCTACAGTGCAGCACTCCCTCAGTACTGACGCTCCTACAGTGCGGCGCTCCCTCAGTACTGACGCTCCTACAGTGCGGCGCTCCCTCAGTACTGACCCTCCTACAGTGCAGCGCTCCCTCAGTACTGACCCTCCTACAGTGCAGCACTCCCTCAGTACTGACGCTCCTACAGTGCAGCGCTCCCTCAGTACTGACCCTCCTACAGTGCAGCACTCCCTCAGTACTGCACTCAAGTATCAGCCTGGATTTTTGTGTTCACTTCCTGGATTTTTTGACTGAGAGGCGAGAGTGCCCCCCACTACCCTAACCCTCTCTCAGCAGTCACCATCCCTCTCCAGCCACACTCCCCAACAACTGAAGTTCCTGTTACTGATTCCATTACCGTTTGATTTGTGACTCGATGATGACCTCGGAGTTGAACTTTCATGTCTAGTTTTTATCTCGATTTCTAAGCTCGCAGATCGAGGCCTCAGGAGGGCCTGTGACTAATGTCAGGATTGAAAGGCCCCTCAGAGTTCACCTCAGGTTAACCACAACCTGCGTCACCGCACGCAATCTCACCCAGATGATGATTCATCCTTACCAACACCAGAAATCTTTACTGAACAGATTTCTTTTCAGTCGCTGAGTGTTCTGAGGTTATCACAGGTTAAAGCTCATGCGAAAATTCTACCTTGTCTATTTTACCTGATTATCTGTGCTGTGTCGCAGCTTTTTATTGTAAAACCAGTGCTAGCCTACTCAATTCCACTTTGCTAAACCTCTCCAGCCCCTCTCTCTCTCTCTCACTCACATTCTCCCCCACTTTTATTCACGTTTACAGCTAAAATGGCGTGGCTTCAAACCCCACATTCCAGTAATTCAAACCCCCATAATCCAGGCCCACAATCCTCCGAGCGTCCGGTACCAAGGGAGTGCTGCAGTGTCAAAGGGTCAGTACTGAGGGACTGCTGCACTGTCAGAGGGTCAGTACTGAGTGAGTGCTGTACTGTCAGAGGGTCAGTACTGAGGGAGTGCTGAACTGTCAGAGGGGCAGTACTGAGGGAGTGCTGAACTGTCAGAGGGTCAGTACTGAGGGAGTGCTGTACTGTCGGAGGGTCAGTATTGAGGGAGTGCTGCACTGTCGGAGGGTCAGTACTGAGGGAGTGCTGTACTGTTGGAGGGTCAGTACTGAGGGAGTGCTGAACAGTCAGAGGGTCAGTACTGAGGGTGTGCTGCACTGTCAGAGGGCCAGTACTGAGGGAGTGCTGCACTGTCAGAGGGTCAGTGCTGAGGGAGTGCTGCACTGTCAGAGGGCCAGTACTGAGGCAGTGCTGCACTGTCGGAGGGTCAGTACTGAGGGAGTGCTGCACCCTCAGAGGATCTGCACTGAGGGAGTGCTGCATTGTCGAGGGTCAGTACTGAGGGAGTGCTGAACTGTCGGAGGGTCAGTACTAAGGAAGTGCTGCACTGTCAGAGGGTCAGTACTGAGGGAGTGCTGCACTGTCGGAGGGTCAGTACTAAGGAAGTGCTGCACTGTCAGAGGGTCAGTACTGAGGGAGTGCTGCACTGTCGGAGGGTCAGTACTAAGGAAGTGCTGCACTGTCGGAGTGTCAGTACTGAGAGAGTGCTGCGCTGTCAGAGGGTCAGGACTGAGGGAATGCTGCACTGCTAGAGGATCTGTATTGAGGGAGTGCTGCACTGTCGGAGGTTCAGAAGTGAGGGAGTGCCGCATTGTCAGAGGGTCAATACTAAGGGAGTGCTGCACTGTCAGAGAATCTGTGCAGAGGGAGTGCAGCACTGTCGGAGGAACTGTACAGAGGGAGTGCTGCATTGTCGGTTGGTCAGTCCTGAGGGCGTGCTACACTGTTGGAGTATCAGTACTGAGGCAGCGCTGCACTGTCAGAGGGTCAGTGTTGAGGGAGTGCTGCACGGTTTTAGGGTCAGTACTGAGGGAAAGGTGCACTGTTGGAGAATCTGTACTGAGGGAGTGCTGCACCGTCAGAGGATCTGCACTGTGGGAGTGCTGCAATGTCGGAGTGTCAGTACTGAGGGACTGCTGCACTGTCAGAGGGTCAGTACTGAGGGAGTGCTGCACTGTCGGCGTGTCAGTACTGAGGGAGTGCTGGACGGTCAGAGGGTCAGTACTGAGGGAGTGCTGCACTGTCGGCGTGTCAGTACTGAGGGAGTGCTGCACTGTTGGAGAACCTGTCTTGAGGGAGCGCTGCTCTGTTGGAGGGTCAGTACTGAGGGAGCGCTGCACTGTCAGAGGGTCAGTACTGAGGGAGTGCGGCACAGACAGAGGGTCAGCACTGAGGGAGTGCTGCACTGTCGGAGGGTCAGTACTGAGGCAGTGCTGCACTGTTGGAGGGTCAGTATCAAGGGAGCGCTGCACTGTCAATGGGTCAGTACTGAGCGAGTGCTGCACTGTCGGAGGGTCAATACTGAGGGAGTGCTGCACTGTCAGAGGGTCAATACTGAGGGAGTGCTGCACTGTCAGAGGATCGGTAATGAGGGAGTGCTGCGCTGTTGGAGGGTCAGTACTGAGGGAGTGCTGCACTGTCAAAGGATCTGTACTGAGGGAAAGCTGCACTGTCGCAGGGTCAGTACTGAGGGAGTGCTGCACTGTCGGCGTGTCAGTACTGAGGGAGTGCTGAACTGTCAGAGGGTCAGTACTGAGGGAGTGCTGCACTGTCGGAGTGTCAGTACTGAGGGAGTGCTGAACTATCAGAGGGTCAGTACTGAGGAGTGCTGCACTGTTGGAGGGTCAGTACTGAGGGAGTGCTGCACTGTCGGAGTGTCAGTACTGAGGGAGTGCTGAACTGTCAGAGGGTCAGTACTGAGGGAGTGCTGCACTGTCGGAGGATCTGTACTGAGGGAGTGCTGCACTGTCGAGAATCTGTACTGAGGGAGTGCTGCACTGTCGGAGGGTCAGTACTGAGGGAGCGCTGCACTGTCAGAGGGTCAGTCCTGAGGGAGTGCTGCACTGTTGGAGAACCTGTCTTGAGGGAGCGCTGCACTGTTGGAGGGTCAGTACTGAGGGAGCGCTGCACTGTCAGAGGGTCAGTCCTGAGGGAGTGCTGCACAGTCAGAGGGTCAGCACTGAGGGAGTGCTGCACTGTCGGAGGGTTAGTACTGAGGGAGTGCTGCAATGTCGGAGGGACAATACTGAGGGAGTGCTGCACTGTCAGAGGATCTAACTGAGGGAGTGCTGCACTGTCGAGAATCTGTACTGAGGGAGTGCTGCACTGTCAGAGGATCTGTACTGAGGGAGTGCTGCACTGTCGAGAATCTGTACTGAGGGAGTGCTGCACTGTCGGAGGGTCAGTACTGAGGGAGTGCTGCACTGTTGGAGAACCTGTCTTGAGGGAGCGCTGCACTGTTGGAGGGTCAGTACTGAGGGAGCGCTGCACTGTCAGAGGATCGGTAATGAGGGAGTGCTGCACTGTCAGAGGGTCAGTACTGAGGGAGTGCTGCACAGTCGGAGGGTCAATACTGAGGGAGTGCTGCACTGTCAGAGGGTCAGTACTGAGGGAGTGCTGCACTGTCGGAGGGTCAATACTGAGGGAGTGCTGCACTGTCAGAGGATCGGAAATGAGGGAGTGCTGCGCTGTTGGAGGGTCAGTACTGAGGGAGCGCTGCACTGTCAGAGGGTCAGTACTGAGGGAGTGCTGCACAGTCAGAGGGTCAGCACTGAGGGAGTGCTGCACTGTCGGAGGGTCAGTACTGAGGGAGTGCTGCACTGTCGGAGGATCAGTACTGAGGGAGTGCTGCACTGTCAGAGGAACTGTACTGAGGGAGTGCTGCACTGTCAGAGGGTCAGTACTGAGGGAGTGCTGCACTGTTGGAGGGTCAGTACTGAGGGAGTGCTGCAATGGCGGAGGGTCAGTACTGAGGGAGTGCTGCACTGTCAGAGGGTCAGTACTGAGGGAGTGCTGCACTTTCAGAGGGTCAGTACTGAGGGATTGCTGCACTGTCAGAGCGTCAGTACTGAGGGAGTGCTGCACTGTCAGAGGGTCAGTACTGAGGCAGTGCTGCACTGTCAGAGGGTCAGTACTGAGGCAGTGCTGCACTGTTGGAGGGTCAGTAGCAAGGGAACGCTGCACTGTCAGAGGGTCAGTACTGAGGGAGTGCTGCACTGTCAGAGGGTCAGTACTGAGGCAGTGCTGCACTGTTGGAGGGTCAGTAGCAAGGGAGTGCTGCACTGTCAGAGGGTCAATACTGTGGGAGTGCTGAAATGTCAGAGTGTCAATACTGTGCGTGTGCTGAAATGTCAGAGGGTCAGTACTGTGGGAGTGCTGCACTGTCGGAGGGTCAATACTGAGGGAGTGCTGCACAGTCAGAGGGTCAGCACTGAGGGATTGCTGCACTGTCAGAGCGTCAGTACTGAGGGAGTGCTGCACTGTCAGAGGGTCAGTACTGAGGCAGTGCTGCACTGTCAGAGGGTCAGTACTGAGGCAGTGCTGCACTGTTGGAGGGTCAGTAGCAAGGGAGCGCTGCACTGTCAGATGGTCAGTACTGAGGGAGTGCTGCACTGTCAGAGGGTCAGTACTGAGGCAGTGCTGCACTGTTGGAGGGTCAGTAGCAAGGGAGCGCTGCACTGTCAGAGGGTCAGTACTGTGGGAGTGCTGAAATGTCAGAGGGTCAGTACTGTGGGAGTGCTGCACTGTCGGAGGGTCAATACTGAGGGAGTGCTGCACAGTCAGAGGGTCAGTACTGAGGGAGTGCTGCACTGTCGGAGAACCTGTGCAGAGGGAGTGCAGCACTGTCGGAGGAACTGTACAGAGGGAGTGCTGCATTGTCGGAGGGTCAGTCCTGAGGGCGTGCTACACTGTTGGAGTATCAGTACTGAGGCAGCGCTGCACTGTCAGAGGGTCAGTGCTGAGGGAGTGCTGTACGGTTTTAGGGTCAGTACTGAGGGAAAGGTGCACTGTTGGAGAATCTGTACTGAGGGAGTGCTGCACCGTCAGAGGATCTGCACTGTGGGAGTGCTGCAATGTCGGAGGGTCAGTACTGAGGCACTGCTGCACTGTCAGAGGGTCAGTACTGAGGGAGTGCTGCACTGTCGGCGTGTCAGTACTGAGGGAGTGCTGCACTGTTGGACAACCTGTCTTGAGGGAGCGCTGCTCTGTTGGAGGGTCAGTACTGAGGGAGTGCTGCACTGTCAGAGGGTCAGTACTGAGGGAGTGCTGCACAGACAGAGGGTCAGCACTGAGGGAGTGCTGCACTGTCGGAGGGTCAGTACTGAGGGAGTGCTGGACGGTCAGAGGGTCAGTACTGAGGGAGTGCTGCACTGTCGGCGTGTCAGTACTGAGGGAGTGCTGCACTGTTGGAGAACCTGTCTTGAGGGAGCGCTGCTCTGTTGGAGGGTCAGTACTGAGGGAGTGCTGCACTGTCAGAGGGTCAGTACTGAGGGAGTGCTGCACAGACAGAGGGTCAGCAATGAGGGAGTGCTGCACTGTCGGAGGGTCAGTACTGAGCGAGTGCTACACTGTCTGAGGGTCAGGACCGAGGGAGTGCTGCACTGTCAGAGGGTCAGTACTGAGGCATTGCTGCACTGTTGGAGGGTCAGTATCAAGGGAGCGCTGCACTGTCAGAGGGTCAGTATTGAGCGAGTGCTGCACTGTCGGAGGGTCAATACTGAGGGAGTGCTGCACTATCAGAGGGTCAATACTGAGGGAGTGCTGCACTGTCAGAGGATCGGTAATGAGGGAGTGCTGCGCTGTTGGAGGGTCAGTATGGAGGGAGTGCTGCACTGTCAAAGGATCTGTACTGAGGGAAAGCTGCACTGTCGCAGGGTCAGTACTGAGGGAGTGCTGAACTGTCAGAGGGTCAGTACTGAGGGAGTGCTGCACTGTCGGCGTGTCAGTACTGAGGGAGTGCTGAACTGTCAGAGGGTCAGTACTGAGGGAGCGCTGCACTGTCAGAGGGTCAGTACTGAGGGAGTGCTGCACAGTCGGAGGGTCAATACTGAGGGAGTGCTGCACTGTCGGAGGCTCAATACTGAGGGAGTGCTGCACTGTCAGAGGGTCAATACTGTGGGAGTGCTGAAATGTCAGAGTGTCAATACTGTGCGTGTGCTGAAATGTCAGAGGGTCAGTACTGTGGGAGTGCTGCACTGTCGGAGGGTCAATACTGAGGGAGTGCTGCACAGTCAGAGGGTCAGCACTGAGGGATTGCTGCACTGTCAGAGCGTCAGTACTGAGGGAGTGCTGCACTGTCAGAGGGTCAGTACTGAGGCAGTGCTGCACTGTCAGAGGGTCAGTACTGAGGCAGTGCTGCACTGTTGGAGGGTCAGTAGCAAGGGAGCGCTGCACTGTCAGATGGTCAGTACTGAGGGAGTGCTGCACTGTCAGAGGGTCAGTACTGAGGCAGTGCTGCACTGTTGGAGGGTCAGTAGCAAGGGAGCGCTGCACTGTCAGAGGGTCAGTACTGTGGGAGTGCTGAAATGTCAGAGGGTCAGTACTGTGGGAGTGCTGCACTGTCGGAGGGTCAATACTGAGGGAGTGCTGCACAGTCAGAGGGTCAGTACTGAGGGAGTGCTGCACTGTCGGAGAACCTGTGCAGAGGGAGTGCAGCACTGTCGGAGGAACTGTACAGAGGGAGTGCTGCATTGTCGGAGGGTCAGTCCTGAGGGCGTGCTACACTGTTGGAGTATCAGTACTGAGGCAGCGCTGCACTGTCAGAGGGTCAGTGCTGAGGGAGTGCTGTACGGTTTTAGGGTCAGTACTGAGGGAAAGGTGCACTGTTGGAGAATCTGTACTGAGGGAGTGCTGCACCGTCAGAGGATCTGCACTGTGGGAGTGCTGCAATGTCGGAGGGTCAGTACTGAGGCACTGCTGCACTGTCAGAGGGTCAGTACTGAGGGAGTGCTGCACTGTCGGCGTGTCAGTACTGAGGGAGTGCTGCACTGTTGGACAACCTGTCTTGAGGGAGCGCTGCTCTGTTGGAGGGTCAGTACTGAGGGAGTGCTGCACTGTCAGAGGGTCAGTACTGAGGGAGTGCTGCACAGACAGAGGGTCAGCACTGAGGGAGTGCTGCACTGTCGGAGGGTCAGTACTGAGGGAGTGCTGGACGGTCAGAGGGTCAGTACTGAGGGAGTGCTGCACTGTCGGCGTGTCAGTACTGAGGGAGTGCTGCACTGTTGGAGAACCTGTCTTGAGGGAGCGCTGCTCTGTTGGAGGGTCAGTACTGAGGGAGTGCTGCACTGTCAGAGGGTCAGTACTGAGGGAGTGCTGCACAGACAGAGGGTCAGCAATGAGGGAGTGCTGCACTGTCGGAGGGTCAGTACTGAGCGAGTGCTACACTGTCTGAGGGTCAGGACCGAGGGAGTGCTGCACTGTCAGAGGGTCAGTACTGAGGCATTGCTGCACTGTTGGAGGGTCAGTATCAAGGGAGCGCTGCACTGTCAGAGGGTCAGTATTGAGCGAGTGCTGCACTGTCGGAGGGTCAATACTGAGGGAGTGCTGCACTATCAGAGGGTCAATACTGAGGGAGTGCTGCACTGTCAGAGGATCGGTAATGAGGGAGTGCTGCGCTGTTGGAGGGTCAGTATGGAGGGAGTGCTGCACTGTCAAAGGATCTGTACTGAGGGAAAGCTGCACTGTCGCAGGGTCAGTACTGAGGGAGTGCTGAACTGTCAGAGGGTCAGTACTGAGGGAGTGCTGCACTGTCGGCGTGTCAGTACTGAGGGAGTGCTGAACTGTCAGAGGGTCAGTACTGAGGGAGTGCTGCACTGTCGGAGTGTCAGTACTGAGGGAGTGCTGAACTATCAGATGGTCAGTACTGAGGAGTGCTGCACTGTTGGAGGGTCAGTACTGAGGGAGCGCTGCACTGTCAGAGGGTCAGTCCTGAGGGAGTGCTGCACTGTTGGAGAACCTGTCTTGAGGGAGCGCTGCACTGTTGGAGGGTCAGTACTGAGGGAGCGCTGCACTGTCAGAGGGTCAGTCCTGAGGGAGTGCTGCACAGTCAGAGGGTTAGCACTGAGGGAGTGCTGCAATGTCGGAGGGACAATACTGAGGGAGTGCTGCACTGTCAGAGGATCTAACTGAGGGAGTGCTGCACTGTCGAGAATCTGTACTGAGGGAGTGCTGCACTGTCAGAGGATCTGTACTGAGGGAGTGCTGCACTGTCGAGAATCTGTACTGAGGGAGTGCTGCACTGTCGGAGGGTCAGTACTGAGGGAGTGCTGCACTTTTGGAGAACCTGGCTTGAGGGAGCGCTGCACTGTTGGAGGGTCAGTACTGAGGGAGCGCTGCACTGTCAGAGGATCGGTAATGAGGGAGTGCTGCGCTGTTGGAGGGTCAGTACTGAGGGAGCGCTGCACTGTCAGAGGGTCAGTACTGAGGGAGTGCTGCACAGTCGGAGGGTCAATACTGAGGGAGTGCTGCACTGTCGGAGGCTCAATACTGAGGGAGTGCTGCACTGTCGGAGGGTCAATACTGAGGGAGTGCTGCACTGTCAGAGGGTCAGTACTGAGGGAGTGCTGCACAGTCGGAGGGTCAATACTGAGGGAGTGCTGCACTGTCAGAGGGTCAGTACTGTGGGAGTGCTGCACAGTCAGAGGGTCAGCACTGAGGGAGTGCTGCACTGTCAGAGGGTCAGTACTGAGGGAGTGCTGCACTGTCGGAGGGTCAATACTGAGGGAGTGCTGCACTGTCAGAGGGTCAGTACTGAGGGAGTGCTGCACTGTCGGAGGGTCAATACTGAGGGAGTGCTGCGCTGTTGGAGGGTCAGTACTGAGGGAGCGCTGCACTGTCAGAGGGTCAGTACTGAGGGAGTGCTGCACAGACAGAGGGTCAGCACTGAGGGAGTTCTGCACTGTCGGAGGGTCAGTACTGAGGGAGTGCTGGACGGTCAGAGGGTCAGTACTGAGGGAGTGCTGCACTGTCGGCGTGTCAGTACTGAGGGAGTGCTGCACTGTTGGAGAACCTGTCTTGAGGGAGCGCTGCTCTGTTGGAGGGTCAGTACTGAGGGAGTGCTGCACTGTCAGAGGGTCAGTACTGAGGGAGTGCTGCACAGACAGAGGGTCAGCAATGAGGGAGTGCTGCACTGTCGGAGGGTCATTACTGAGCGAGTGCTACACTGTCTGAGGGTCAGGACCGAGGGAGTGCTGCACTGTCAGAGGGTCAGTACTGAGGGAGTGCTGCACAGTCGGAGGGTCAATACTGAGGGAGTGCTGCACTGTCAGAGGGTCAGTACTGAGGGAGTGCTGCACTGTCGGAGGGTCAATACTGAGGGAGTGCTGCACTGTCAGAGGATCGGAAATGAGGGAGTGCTGCGCTGTTGGAGGGTCAGTACTGAGGGAGCGCTGCACTGTCAGAGGGTCAGTACTGAGGGAGTGCTGCACAGTCAGAGGGTCAGCACTGAGGGAGTGCTGCACTGTCGGAGGGTCAGTACTGAGGGAGTGCTGCACTGTCGGAGGATCAGTACTGAGGGAGTGCTGCACTGTCAGAGGAACTGTACTGAGGGAGTGCTGCACTGTCAGAGGGTCAGTACTGAGGGAGTGCTGCACTGTTGGAGGGTCAGTACTGAGGGAGTGCTGCAATGGCGGAGGGTCAGTACTGAGGGAGTGCTGCACTGTCAGAGGGTCAGTACTGAGGGAGTGCTGCACTTTCAGAGGGTCAGTACTGAGGGATTGCTGCACTGTCAGAGCGTCAGTACTGAGGGAGTGCTGCACTGTCAGAGGGTCAGTACTGAGGCAGTGCTGCACTGTCAGAGGGTCAGTACTGAGGCAGTGCTGCACTGTTGGAGGGTCAGTAGCAAGGGAACGCTGCACTGTCAGAGGGTCAGTACTGAGGGAGTGCTGCACTGTCAGAGGGTCAGTACTGAGGCAGTGCTGCACTGTTGGAGGGTCAGTAGCAAGGGAGTGCTGCACTGTCAGAGGGTCAATACTGTGGGAGTGCTGAAATGTCAGAGTGTCAATACTGTGCGTGTGCTGAAATGTCAGAGGGTCAGTACTGTGGGAGTGCTGCACTGTCGGAGGGTCAATACTGAGGGAGTGCTGCACAGTCAGAGGGTCAGCACTGAGGGATTGCTGCACTGTCAGAGCGTCAGTACTGAGGGAGTGCTGCACTGTCAGAGGGTCAGTACTGAGGCAGTGCTGCACTGTCAGAGGGTCAGTACTGAGGCAGTGCTGCACTGTTGGAGGGTCAGTAGCAAGGGAGCGCTGCACTGTCAGATGGTCAGTACTGAGGGAGTGCTGCACTGTCAGAGGGTCAGTACTGAGGCAGTGCTGCACTGTTGGAGGGTCAGTAGCAAGGGAGCGCTGCACTGTCAGAGGGTCAGTACTGTGGGAGTGCTGAAATGTCAGAGGGTCAGTACTGTGGGAGTGCTGCACTGTCGGAGGGTCAATACTGAGGGAGTGCTGCACAGTCAGAGGGTCAGTACTGAGGGAGTGCTGCACTGTCGGAGAACCTGTGCAGAGGGAGTGCAGCACTGTCGGAGGAACTGTACAGAGGGAGTGCTGCATTGTCGGAGGGTCAGTCCTGAGGGCGTGCTACACTGTTGGAGTATCAGTACTGAGGCAGCGCTGCACTGTCAGAGGGTCAGTGCTGAGGGAGTGCTGTACGGTTTTAGGGTCAGTACTGAGGGAAAGGTGCACTGTTGGAGAATCTGTACTGAGGGAGTGCTGCACCGTCAGAGGATCTGCACTGTGGGAGTGCTGCAATGTCGGAGGGTCAGTACTGAGGCACTGCTGCACTGTCAGAGGGTCAGTACTGAGGGAGTGCTGCACTGTCGGCGTGTCAGTACTGAGGGAGTGCTGCACTGTTGGACAACCTGTCTTGAGGGAGCGCTGCTCTGTTGGAGGGTCAGTACTGAGGGAGTGCTGCACTGTCAGAGGGTCAGTACTGAGGGAGTGCTGCACAGACAGAGGGTCAGCACTGAGGGAGTGCTGCACTGTCGGAGGGTCAGTACTGAGGGAGTGCTGGACGGTCAGAGGGTCAGTACTGAGGGAGTGCTGCACTGTCGGCGTGTCAGTACTGAGGGAGTGCTGCACTGTTGGAGAACCTGTCTTGAGGGAGCGCTGCTCTGTTGGAGGGTCAGTACTGAGGGAGTGCTGCACTGTCAGAGGGTCAGTACTGAGGGAGTGCTGCACAGACAGAGGGTCAGCAATGAGGGAGTGCTGCACTGTCGGAGGGTCAGTACTGAGCGAGTGCTACACTGTCTGAGGGTCAGGACCGAGGGAGTGCTGCACTGTCAGAGGGTCAGTACTGAGGCATTGCTGCACTGTTGGAGGGTCAGTATCAAGGGAGCGCTGCACTGTCAGAGGGTCAGTATTGAGCGAGTGCTGCACTGTCGGAGGGTCAATACTGAGGGAGTGCTGCACTATCAGAGGGTCAATACTGAGGGAGTGCTGCACTGTCAGAGGATCGGTAATGAGGGAGTGCTGCGCTGTTGGAGGGTCAGTATGGAGGGAGTGCTGCACTGTCAAAGGATCTGTACTGAGGGAAAGCTGCACTGTCGCAGGGTCAGTACTGAGGGAGTGCTGAACTGTCAGAGGGTCAGTACTGAGGGAGTGCTGCACTGTCGGCGTGTCAGTACTGAGGGAGTGCTGAACTGTCAGAGGGTCAGTACTGAGGGAGTGCTGCACTGTCGGAGTGTCAGTACTGAGGGAGTGCTGAACTATCAGATGGTCAGTACTGAGGAGTGCTGCACTGTTGGAGGGTCAGTACTGAGGGAGCGCTGCACTGTCAGAGGGTCAGTCCTGAGGGAGTGCTGCACTGTTGGAGAACCTGTCTTGAGGGAGCGCTGCACTGTTGGAGGGTCAGTACTGAGGGAGCGCTGCACTGTCAGAGGGTCAGTCCTGAGGGAGTGCTGCACAGTCAGAGGGTTAGCACTGAGGGAGTGCTGCAATGTCGGAGGGACAATACTGAGGGAGTGCTGCACTGTCAGAGGATCTAACTGAGGGAGTGCTGCACTGTCGAGAATCTGTACTGAGGGAGTGCTGCACTGTCAGAGGATCTGTACTGAGGGAGTGCTGCACTGTCGAGAATCTGTACTGAGGGAGTGCTGCACTGTCGGAGGGTCAGTACTGAGGGAGTGCTGCACTTTTGGAGAACCTGGCTTGAGGGAGCGCTGCACTGTTGGAGGGTCAGTACTGAGGGAGCGCTGCACTGTCAGAGGATCGGTAATGAGGGAGTGCTGCGCTGTTGGAGGGTCAGTACTGAGGGAGCGCTGCACTGTCAGAGGGTCAGTACTGAGGGAGTGCTGCACAGTCGGAGGGTCAATACTGAGGGAGTGCTGCACTGTCGGAGGCTCAATACTGAGGGAGTGCTGCACTGTCGGAGGGTCAATACTGAGGGAGTGCTGCACTGTCAGAGGGTCAGTACTGAGGGAGTGCTGCACAGTCGGAGGGTCAATACTGAGGGAGTGCTGCACTGTCAGAGGGTCAGTACTGTGGGAGTGCTGCACAGTCAGAGGGTCAGCACTGAGGGAGTGCTGCACTGTCAGAGGGTCAGTACTGAGGGAGTGCTGCACTGTCGGAGGGTCAATACTGAGGGAGTGCTGCACTGTCAGAGGGTCAGTACTGAGGGAGTGCTGCACAGTCGGAGGGTCAATACTGAGGGAGTGCTGCACTGTCAGAGGGTCAGTACTGAGGGAGTGCTGCACTGTCGGAGGGTCAATACTGAGGGAGTGCTGCGCTGTTGGAGGGTCAGTACTGAGGGAGCGCTGCACTGTCAGAGGGTCAGTACTGAGGGAGTGCTGCACAGACAGAGGGTCAGCACTGAGGGAGTGCTGCACTGTCGGAGGGTCAGTACTGAGGGAGTGCTGGACGGTCAGAGGGTCAGTACTGAGGGAGTGCTGCACTGTCGGCGTGTCAGTACTGAGGGAGTGCTGCACTGTTGGAGAACCTGTCTTGAGGGAGCGCTGCTCTGTTGGAGGGTCAGTACTGAGGGAGTGCTGCACTGTCAGAGGGTCAGTACTGAGGGAGTGCTGCACAGACAGAGGGTCAGCAATGAGGGAGTGCTGCACTGTCGGAGGGTCAGTACTGAGCGAGTGCTACACTGTCTGAGGGTCAGGACCGAGGGAGTGCTGCACTGTCAGAGGGTCAGTACTGAGGCATTGCTGCACTGTTGGAGGGTCAGTATCAAGGGAGCGCTGCACTGTCAGCGGGTCAGTATTGAGCGAGTGCTGCACTGTCGGAGGGTCAATACTGAGGGAGTGCTGCACTATCAGAGGGTCAATACTGAGGGAGTGCTGCACTGTCAGAGGATCGGTAATGAGGGAGTGCTGCGCTGTTGGAGGGTCAGTATGGAGGGAGTGCTGCACTGTCAAAGGATCTGTACTGAGGGAAAGCTGCACTGTCGCAGGGTCAGTACTGAGGGAGTGCTGAACTGTCAGAGGGTCAGTACTGAGGGAGTGCTGCACTGTCGGCGTGTCAGTACTGAGGGAGTGCTGAACTGTCAGAGGGTCAGTACTGAGGGAGTGCTGCACTGTCGGAGTGTCAGTACTGAGGGAGTGCTGAACTATCAGAGGGTCAGTACTGAGGAGTGCTGCACTGTTGGAGGGTCAGTACTGAGGGAGTGCTGCACTGACGGAGGATCTGTACTGAGGGAGTGCTGCACTGTCGAGAATCTGTACTGAGGGAGTGCTGCACTGTCGGAGGGTCAGTACTGAGGGAGCGCTGCACTGTCAGAGGGTCAGTCCTGAGGGAGTGCTGCACTGTTGGAGAACCTGTCTTGAGGGAGCGCTGCACTGTTGGAGGGTCAGTACTGAGGGAGCGCTGCACTGTCAGAGGGTCAGTCCTGAGGGAGTGCTGCACAGTCAGAGGGTCAGCACTGAGGGAGTGCTGCAATGTCGGAGGGACAATACTGAGGGAGTGCTGCACTGTCAGAGGATCTAACTGAGGGAGTGCTGCACTGTCGAGAATCTGTACTGAGGGAGTGCTGCACTGTCAGAGGATCTGTACTGAGGGAGTGCTGCACTGTCGAGAATCTGTACTGAGGGAGTGCTGCACTGTCGGAGGGTCAGTACTGAGGGAGTGCTGCACTGTTGGAGAACCTGTCTTGAGGGAGCGCTGCACTGTTGGAGGGTCAGTACTGAGGGAGCGCTGCACTGTCAGAGGATCGGTAATGAGGGAGTGCTGCACTGTCAGAGGGTCAGTACTGAGGGAGCGCTGCACTGTCAGAGGGTCAGTACTGAGGGAGTGCTGCACAGTCGGAGGGTCAATACTGAGGGAGTGCTGCACTGTCGGAGGCTCAATACTGAGGGAGTGCTGCACTGTCGGAGGGTCAATACTGAGGGAGTGCTGCACTGTCAGAGGGTCAGTACTGAGGGAGTGCTGCACATTCGGAGGGTCAATACTGAGGGAGTGCTGCACTGTCAGAGGGTCAGTACTGTGGGAGTGCTGCACAGTCAGAGGGTCAGCACTGAGGGAGTGCTGCACTGTCAGAGGGTCAGTACTGAGGGAGTGCTGCACTGTCGGAGGGTCAATACTGAGGGAGTGCTGCACTGTCAGAGGGTCGGTACTGAGGGAGTGCTGCACAGTCGGAGGGTCAATACTGAGGGAGTGCTGCACTGTCAGAGGGTCAGTACTGAGGGAGTGCTGCACTGTCGGAGGGTCAATACTGAGGGAGTGCTGCGCTGTTGGAGGGTCAGTACTGAGGGAGCGCTGCACTGTCAGAGGGTCAGTACTGAGGGAGTGCTGCACAGTCAGAGGGTCAGCACTGAGGGAGTGCTGCACTGTCGGAGGGTCAGTACTGAGGGAGTGCTGCACTGTCGGAGGGTCAGTACTGAGGGAGTGCTGCACTGTCAGAGGAACTGTACTGAGGGAGTGCTGCACTGTCGGAGGGTCAGTACTGAGGGAGTGCTGCACTGTCGGAGGGTCAGTACTGAGGGAGTGCTGCACTGTCAGAGGGTCAGTACTGAGGGAGTGCTGCACTGTTGGAGGGTCAGTACTGAGGGAGTGCTGCAATGGCGGAGGGTCAGTACTGAGGGAGTGCTGCACTGTCAGAGGGTCAGTACTGAGGGATTGCTGCACTGTCAGAGGGTCAGTACTGAGGGAGTGCTGCACTGTCAGAGGGTCAGTAGCAAGGGAGCGCTGCACTGTCAGAGGGTCAGTACTGAGGGAGTTCTGCACTGTCAGAGGGTCAGTACTGAGGCAGTGCTGCACTGTCAGAGGGTCAGTACTGAGGGAGTGCTGAACTGTCAGAGGATCGGTAATGAGGGAGTGCTGCGCTGTTGGAGGGTCAGTACTGAGCATGTGCTGAAATGTCAGAGGGTCATTACTGAGGGAGTGCTGCACTGTCAGAGGATCGGTAATGAGGGATTGCTGCGCTGTTGGAGGGTCAGTACTGAGGGAGTGCTGCACTGCCGGAGGGAATGTACTGAGGGAATGCTGCACTGTCGGAGGGAATGTACTGAGGGAATGCTGCACTGACAGAGTGTCGGTACTGAGGGAGTGCTGCACTGTTGGAGAACCTGTCTTGAGGGAGTGCTGAACTGTCAGAGGGTCAGTACTGAGGGAGTGCTGCACTGTCGGCGTGTCAGTACTGAGGGAGTGCTGAACTGTCAGAGGGTCAGTACTGAGGCATTGCTGCACTGTTGGAGGGTCAGTATCAAGGGAGCGCTGCACTGTCAGCGGGTCAGTATTAAGCGAGTGCTGCACTGTCGGAGGGTCAATACTGAGGGAGTGCTGCACTATCAGAGGGTCAATACTGAGGGAGTGCTGCACTGTCAGAGGATCGGTAATGAGGGAGTGCTGCGCTGTTGGAGGGTCAGTATGGAGGGAGTGCTGCACTGTCAAAGGATCTGTACTGAGGGAAAGCTGCACTGTCGCAGGGTCAGTACTGAGGGAGTGCTGAACTGTCAGAGGGTCAGTACTGAGGGAGTGCTGCACTGTCGGCGTGTCAGTACTGAGGGAGTGCTGAATTGTCAGAGGGTCAGTACTGAGGGAGTGCTGCACTGTCGGAGTGTCAGTACTGAGGGAGTGCTGAACTATCAGAGGGTCAGTACTGAGGAGTGCTGCACTGTTGGAGGGTCAGTACTGAGGGAGTGCTGCACTGACGGAGGATCTGTACTGAGGGAGTGCTGCACTGTCGAGAATCTGTACTGAGGGAGTGCTGCACTGTCGGAGGGTCAGTACTGAGGGAGCGCTGCACTGTCAGAGGGTCAGTCCTGAGGGAGTGCTGCACTGTTGGAGAACCTGTCTTGAGGGAGCGCTGCACTGTTGGAGGGTCAGTACTGAGGGAGCGCTGCACTGTCAGAGGGTCAGTCCTGAGGGAGTGCTGCACAGTCAGAGGGTCAGCACTGAGGGAGTGCTGCAATGTCGGAGGGACAATACTGAGGGAGTGCTGCACTGTCAGAGGATCTAACTGAGGGAGTGCTGCACTGTCGAGAATCTGTACTGAGGGAGTGCTGCACTGTCAGAGGATCTGTACTGAGGGAGTGCTGCACTGTCGAGAATCTGTACTGAGGGAGTGCTGCACTGTCGGAGGGTCAGTACTGAGGGAGTGCTGCACTGTTGGAGAACCTGTCTTGAGGGAGCGCTGCACTGTTGGAGGGTCAGTACTGAGGGAGCGCTGCACTGTCAGAGGATCGGTAATGAGGGAGTGCTGCACTGTCAGAGGGTCAGTACTGAGGGAGCGCTGCACTGTCAGAGGGTCAGTACTGAGGGAGTGCTGCACAGTCGGAGGGTCAATACTGAGGGAGTGCTGCACTGTCGGAGGCTCAATACTGAGGGAGTGCTGCACTGTCGGAGGGTCAATACTGAGGGAGTGCTGCACTGTCAGTGGGTCAGTACTGAGGGAGTGCTGCACATTCGGAGGGTCAATACTGAGGGAGTGCTGCACTGTCAGAGGGTCAGTACTGTGGGAGTGCTGCACAGTCAGAGGGTCAGCACTGAGGGAGTGCTGCACTGTCAGAGGGTCAGTACTGAGGGAGTGCTGCACTGTCGGAGGGTCAATACTGAGGGAGTGCTGCACTGTCAGAGGGTCAGTACTGAGGGAGTGCTGCACAGTCGGAGGGTCAATACTGAGGGAGTGCTGCACTGTCAGAGGGTCAGTACTGAGGGAGTGCTGCACTGTCGGAGTGTCAATACTGAGGGAGTGCTGCGCTGTTGGAGGGTCAGTACTGAGGGAGCGCTGCACTGTCAGAGGGTCAGTACTGAGGGAGTGCTGCACAGTCAGAGGGTCAGCACTGAGGGAGTGCTGCACTGTCGGAGGGTCAGTACTGAGGGAGTGCTGCACTGTCGGAGGGTCAGTACTGAGGGAGTGCTGCACTGTCAGAGGAACTGTACTGAGGGAGTGCTGCACTGTCGGAGGGTCAGTACTGAGGGAGTGCTGCACTGTCGGAGGGTCAGTACTGAGGGAGTGCTGCACTGTCAGAGGGTCAGTACTGAGGGAGTGCTGCACTGTTGGAGGGTCAGTACTGAGGGAGTGCTGCAATGGCGGAGGGTCAGTACTGAGGGAGTGCTGCACTGTCAGAGGGTCAGTACTGAGGGATTGCTGCACTGTCAGAGGGTCAGTACTGAGGGAGTTCTGCACTGTCAGAGGGTCAGTACTGAGGCAGTGCTGCACTGTCAGAGGGTCAGTACTGAGGGAGTGCTGAACTGTCAGAGGATCGGTAATGAGGGAGTGCTGCGCTGTTGGAGGGTCAGTACTGAGCATGTGCTGAAATGTCAGAGGGTCATTACTGAGGGAGTGCTGCACTGTCAGAGGATCGGTAATGAGGGATTGCTGCGCTGTTGGAGGGTCAGTACTGAGGGAGTGCTGCACTGCCGGAGGGAATGTACTGAGGGAATGCTGCACTGTCGGAGGGAATGTACTGAGGGAATGCTGCACTGACAGAGTGTCGGTACTGAGCGAGTGCTGAAATGTCGGAGTGTCAGGACTGAGCATGTGCTGAAATGTCAGAGGGACCGTACTGAGGGAGTGCTGCACTGTCATGGACTCAGTACTGAGGGAGTGCTGCACTGTCGGAGGGTCAATACTGAGGAATTGCTGCACTGTCAGAGGATCTGTACTGAGCGAGTGCTGCACTGTTGGAGGGTCAGTACTGAGGGAGTGCCGCACTGTCATGGGTCAGTACTGAGGGAGTGCTGCACTGTCAGAGGATCGTTACTGAGGGAGCGCTGCACTGTTGGAGGGTCAGTTTTGAGGGAGTGCTGCACTGTCGGAGGGTCTGTACTGAGGGAGTGCTGCACAATCAGAGCGTCAGCACTGAGGGTGTGCTTCGCCGTCAGAGGGTCTGTACTGAGGGAGAGCTGCAATGTCAGAGGGTCAGTACTGAGGGAGTACTGCACTGTCGGAGGGTCAGCACTGTGGGAGTGCTGCAATGTCGGAGGGTCAGTACTGAGTGAGCGCTGCACTGTCAGAGGGCCAGTACTGAGGGAGTGCTGCACTGTCGGAGGGTCAGTGCCAAGGGAGCGCTGCACTGTCAGCGGGTCAGTACTGAGGGAGTGCTGCACTGTCAGTGGGTCAGTACTGAGGGACTGCTGCACTGTCAGACGATCTGCACTGAGGGAGTGCTGCACTGTCGGAGGGTTAGTACTGAGGGAGTGCCCCACTGTCATGGGTCAGTACTGAGGGAGTGCTGCACTGTCAGAGGATCGTTACTGAGGGAGCGCTGCGCTGTTGGAGGGTCAGTATTGAGGGAGTGCTGCACTGTCAAAGGGCCTGTACTGAGGGAGTGCTGCACTGTCGGAGGGACAGTACTGAGAGAGTGCTGCACAATCAGAGCGTCAGCACTGAGGGTGTGCTGCAATGTCGGAGGGTCATTACTGAGGGAGTGCCGCACTGTCATGGGTCAGTACTGAGGGAGTGCTGCACTGTTGGAGAAGCTGTCTTGAGGGAGCGCTGCACTGTTAGAGGGTCAGTACTGAGGGAGCGCTGCAGTGTCAGAGGGTCCGTACTGAGGGAGTGTTGCACTGTTAGAGGATCTGTACTGAGGGAGTTCTGCGCTGTTGGAGGGTCAGTACTGAGGGAGTGCTGCACTGTCAGAGGGTCAGTACTGAGGGAGTGCTGCACAGTCAGAGGGTCAGCACTGAGGGAGTGCTGCACTGTCAGAGGGTCAGTACTGAGGGTGTGCTGCACTGTCGGAGGGTCAGTACTGAGGGAGTGCTGCACTGTCTGAGAATCTGTAATGAGGGAGTGCTGCACTGTCAGAGGATCGTTACTGAGGGAGCGCTGCGCTGTTGGAGGGTCAGTACTGTGGGAGTGCTGCACTGTCGGAGGGTCTGTACTGAGGGAGTGCTGCACTCTCGGAGCCTCAGCACTGAGGGTGTGCTGCACTGTCGGAGGGTCAGTACTGAGGGAGTGCTGCAATGTCGGAGGGTCAGTACTGAGGGAGTGCTGCAATGTCAGAGGGTCAGTACTGAGTGAGCGCTGCACTGTCAGAGTGTCAGTACTGAGGGAGTGCTGCACTGTCGGAGGGTCAGTGCCAAGGGAGCGCTGCACTGTCAGCGGGTCAGTACTGAGGGAGTGCTGCACTGTCAGAGGGTCAGTACTGAGGGACTGCTGCACTTTCAGACGATCTGTACTGAGGGAGTGCTGCACTGTCGGAGGGTAAGTACTGAGGGAGTGCTGCACTGTTAGAGGGTCAGCACTGAGGGAGTGCTGCACTGTCAGAAGATCTGTACTGAGGGAGTGCTGCACTGTCGGACGGTCAGTACTGAGGAAGTGCTGCACAGAAATATAGAAGAATTTACTGCACAGAAGGAGGCCATTCAGCCCATTGCGTTTGTGCTGGTCGAGAAAGAGCTGCCCAGTCGATTCCCACTCTCCAGGTCTCGGTCCGTAATCCTGTTGGTTGCATCACGTCAAGGGCGTATCCAAGTGTTTCTTAAATGCAATGAGGGTTTCTGCCTCCACCACCCTTTCAGACTGTGAGTTCCAGACCCCCTCAACCCTCTGGATAAAAACATTAATCTTCACCTCCCCTTAAATCCTTCCACCAATTATTTTTAATCCATGCCACATGGTTATTGAGCTCTCCGCTAAGGGAAATAGGTCCTTCCTATCACTCTGTCTAGATCCCTTATTATTTTATACACCTCAATTAAATCTCCCCTCAGCCTCCTCTGTTCCAAAGAAAACAACCCCAGCCTATCCAATCTTTCCTCACAGCTAAAATTTCCAGTCCTGGCAACATCTTCTGTAAATCTCCTCTGTACCCTCTCTAGTGTGAACACATCCTTCCTGTAATGTGGTGACCAGAACTGTACACAGTACTCTAGCTGTAGCCTAACTAGTGTTTTATACAGTTCTAGCACATTCTCCCTGCTCTTATATTCTAGGCCTTGGCTGATAAAGGCAAGTATCCCATGCGCATTCTTGACCATCTTATCTACCTGTCCTGCTACCTTCAGGGATCTGTAGACATGTACTCCAACGCCCCTCTTCTCCTCCATAGGAACACTGGAACACTGGACTTAGGAGGAGTCAGCCATTCGACCCTTCGAGCCTGTTCCACCATTCAATAAGATCATGGCTGATCTGGTAGTGGTCTCGTCTCCACTTTCCGGTCTTCCCCCATAACCCTTGATTTCCTTGTCTATCAAAAATCTATCTAACTCAGCCTTGAATAAATTCAATAATCTAACCTCCACTCTTTCTAGGGAAGAGAATTCCACAGAGTAACAACCCTTTGAGAAAAATAAATTCTCCGCAACTCTGTCTTAAAAGGGAAACCTCTTATTTTTAAACTGTAACCCCTAGTTCTAGTCTCCCCGACAATCTATCCTCCCACCATCCACTCTACCAAGACCCCTCAGGATCTTATATGTTTCAATAACATCACTTCTCATCTCCTAAACTCCAATGGGTATAGGCCCAACCTATTCAAACTTTCTTCATAAGATAAGCCCGTCATCTCTCGAATTGGTCGGGGGAACCTTCTCTGAATGCTTCGAACGCAATTATATCCTTTTTCAAATAAGGAGACAAAACCTGTACACAGTACTCCAGACATGGTCTCACCAAGGTCCTGTACAGGTGCAGCAAAACCTCCCTACTTTTACACTCGATTTCCCCTTGCAATAAACACCAACATTCCATTTGCCTTCCGAACCACTTGCCGTACCTGCATCCTAACCTTTTGGGATTCATGTACCAGGAAACTCAGATCCCTCTGAACCACCGAGATCTGCAATCTCTCTCCCATTTAAATAGCATACAGTTTTTCTATTCTTCCTGCCAAAGTGGACAAGTTCACATTTTCCCACATTGTACTCCATTTGCCCACTCACTTAACCTATCTATATTACTTTGCAGACTCTTTAACTCCTCTTGAGTTCCTTCTTATCTTGGTGTCATCGGCAAATTTAGCTACCATACATTCAGTCCCTTCATCCAAATCATTGATGGAAGTTGTAAATAGTTGAGGCCCCAGCACTGATCCCTGTGGCACTCCACAAGTTACAGCTTGCCAATCTGAAAATGACCCATTTCCCCTACTTTTTGCTTCCTGTTAGCTAACCAGTCCTTTATCCATGCTAATATGTTACCCCCTACACCATGTGCTCCAATCTTGTGTTGTGTTGTGTGGAACCAGTTCTGATGAAAGGTCACACACCTGAAACATTAACTCTGCTTCTCTCTCCCCAGATGATGCCGTACCTGCTGAGTATTTCCAGCACTTTCTATTTTTATGCTAGTAGGGAAGACAGTATTGTGAGCAGTGAAACAGTATGATAAATTGAAAGCAGTACAAGTAAAAATTGCTGATTCACCTGGAAGGAGTGCTGGGACCCTGGATGGTGGGAAGGGCAGAGGCGAAAGAACAGGTGTTACACCTCCTGCGCTTGCATGGGAAGCTGCCGTGGGAGAGGGAGGGGGAGGGGCTGTTGGGGGTGATGGAAGAGTGGACCAGGGTGTCGGAAGTGAGCCTCAATGGTGTGATCCATGTTGGGAATGGTCAATGCGAGGCAATGAGATCAATGGGAGCTAATGAAGTGGTTCAAAGAGGGGTATCAGTGGGGAGGTCAGTGGAGGAGTCAATGGGTGTCAGTGGTGGGTCAAAAGGGAGCACAGTGTGAGGTCAGTGAAGGGTCAGTCATGGGTGAATGGGAGGTCAGTGGAGTGGTCATTGGTGGGTCTGTTGGGGATCAGAGGGGAGAAGGGCTGTGGGGTCACTGGGGAGTTAGTGGGGGTCACAGGGAGGATACTGGGTGATCAGTAGGGAGTCAGCAGGGGAGTCAGTGTGGAGGTCAGTGTGGGGGTTCAGCGAGGGGTGTCGTTGTGAGATCAGTGAGGGGTCAGTGATGGGGGTGTCTGTAAGAGATCATTGAGGGGTGTCAGTGAAGGTCATGGGGGGGTCAGGGGGTCGATGGAGTGGTCAGTGGGGGGTTAGTGAGTGGGGTCAGTGAGAAGTTAATTGGGGGTCAGTGGGGGGGGGGTTAGTGAGGGGCGTCAGTGGGGGGTTGTGAGGGATCAGTGTGAAGTTAATGGGGGGTCAGTGGGGTGGTAATGAGGGGGTCAGTGGGGGGCTAATTGGGGGGTTAGTGAGGGATCAGTGAGAAGTTAATTGGGGGTCAATGTTGGGGGAGTAGTGAGAGGGGGTCAGTGGGGGGGTCAGTGGAGGGGTTAGTGAGGGGGGTCAGTGGGAGGGTCAGTGGGGGGGGCAGTGGGGTTAATTGGGGGTCAATGGAGGGTTGATGGATCAGTGAGAAGTTAATTGGGGGTCAGTGGTGGGGGGTTAGTGAGGGGGGTCAGTGGGAGGGTTAGTGAGGGGGGGGTCAGTGGGATTAATTGAGGGTCAGTGGAGGGGTTAGTGAGTGGGGTCAGTGGAAGGTTAGTGAGGGATCAGTGCGAAGTTAATGGGGGGATCAGTGGGGGGTAATGATGGGGGTCAGTGGGGGGTTCGTGAGGGATCAGTGCAAAGTTAATGTGGGTCAGTGAGGGATCAGTGCAAAGTTAATGGGGGTCAGTGGGGGGGGAGTAGTGAGGGGGGTCAGTGGGGGGGGTTAGTGAAGGGGGTCAGTGGGTGGGGTTAGTCAGGGGGGTCAGTGCGAAGTTAATGGGGGGTCAATGGGGGTAATGAGGGGGCGGGTCAATGGGGGTATAATTGGTGTCAGTGGGGGGTTAGTGAGGGATCAGTGAGAAGTTAATTGGGGGTCAGTGGGGGGGTATGTGGGGGGGGTTAGTGAGGGAGGGTCAGTGGGGGGGCTAGTGAGGGGGGTCAGTGGGGGTTAATTGGGGGTCAGTGGAGGTTTAATTGAGGTCAGTGGAGGAGTTTGTGAGTGGGGTCAGTGGGGGGTTAATTGGGGGTCGGTGGGGGTAAATTGGGGGTCAGTGAGGGGGGGGTTAGTGGGGGGTAAATTGGGGGTCAGTGGGGGGGTTCATGGGGTAAAGTGGGGGGTAAGTGGGGGTAAATTGAGGGTCAGTACGGGTTATTTAGGGGTCAGTGGGGCGGTTAGTGAGGGGGGTCCGTGGGGCGGTTAGTGAGGGGGGTCAGTAGGGGGTTAGTGAGGGGGGTCAGCAGGGGGTTAGTCAGGGGGGTCAGTAGGGGGTTAGTGAGGGGGGTCAGTAGGGGTTATTGAGGGGGTTAGTAGGGGGCTAGTGAGGGGATCAGTGGGGGGTTAGTGAGGGAGTCAGTGGGGGGAGGGCTAGTGAGGGGGTCAGTAGGGGTTAGTGAGGGGTCAGTAGGAAGTTAGTGAGGGAGTCAGTAGGGGTTAGTGAGGGAGTCAGTAGGGGGTTAGTGAGGGGTCTGTAGGGGTTCGTGAGGGGTCAGTAGGGGGTTAGTGAGGGAGTCAGTAGGGGTTAGGGATGGGTCAGTAGGGGGTTAGTGAGGAGGTCAGTGGGGGTTATTTCGGGGTCAGTAGGGGGTTAGTGAGGTAGTCAGTAGGGGTTAGGGATGGGTCAGTAGGGGGTTAGTGAGGAAGTTAGTAGGGGGTTAGTGAGGAGGTCAGTGGGGGTTATTTCAGGATCAGTAGGGGGTTAGTGAGGTAGTCAGTAGGGGTTAGGGATGGGTCAGTAGGGGGTTAGTGAGGAAGTTAGTAGGGGGTTAGTGAGGTAGTCAGTAGGGGTTAGGGATGGGTCAGTAGGGGGTTAGTGAGGGAGTCAGTAGGGGGTTAGTGAGGAGGTCAGTGGGGGTTATTTCGGGGTCAGTAGGGGGTTAGTGAGGTAGTCAGTAGGGGTTAGGGATGGGTCAGTAGGGGATTAGTGAGGAAGTTAGTAGGGGGTTAGTGAGGAGGTCAGTGGGGGTTATTTCGGGGTCAGTAGGGGGTTAGTGAGGGAGTCAGTAGGGGTTAGGGATGGGTGCGTAGGGGGTTAGTGAGTGGTCATGTGAGAAACGTAGCCCACTTGATAATAATTTACACCAAGTCAAACTCTGAAGAAGTAAGTTTATTTAACGTTCTTGCAAGATCGGGTGTCCTACAAGCAGGCACACCCATCAACATATTCAGTTCATGTTTATACAATACAAATCCATTTTTCCACGCCTTTAGTTTACATTATTGGTTATAACATATTATGACACTAACCTATCCTATAGTTGCTACAGTCTCCTCCTCTGTTTACTTCTCCCCCTACTCTAACTTTCTAGCCCCTGACTCTTGTTTTTGTTTTACCTTATTTGGCTCTCCATTGTGTGTTTTAACTTGCAGCTGTCAGCCTTTATCTTAGTGGGGCAGTTTCTTATTCACTACATCCTTTGTTCTAACTCTTGCTGTTTTTCTTTTCTCTGCCTAAGCACAATTTTTAACTGCTGTACTGTCTCAAGGTCTTTACTTACATACCCTTATCAGTTCTCTTTTTCAGTGATTTCATTATGTTGTGTAGAAATGACTTCTCGGTAATTTTCCACAAGCTGTAGAAACAACATTTCAGTATTTCTTATTCTCACAATTCCCCCTTTTCTTTTACTTAATCCTTGTTGTTTTCTACATACTGCGGAGGGTTCTCATATGTCCTCTCAAATCCTCTGAGCATTATTTCAGCCGCCTTCTCAATGTCTGTACTCCCGTTGATACTATCCATTCTGTCATTTGGTTTCGGGCCTTGAATTCATCAGGTACCCTTCTTGGGACCCCTATGGAATCCAAGTACACCTGGTCGTCAAAAGAGTTCGCTATCGCTTCCCTTTTACCCCTTTCCCTCGTTATTATCTTTTGTTTCTCAAATGCCAAGGTGAATGGTATTGCCAATTGAACAATTGCGCACGTCCCCTTCCACTGGGAGGGTAGGGTCTGTCTCAGGATTTTTCCTCCGCAATACCGCCATAAATCCGCTCTGGGGACATTCAATGATGAGTAGTTCCCTCCCCTGACTCTTCCAGTTACGTCCTCAGTCTCTATGCATGACTTCAACTCTCCCATATTTCTGGTTAGCTCCGCACCGTGTCGACTTACGCATGATGTGTGATTCACACTGGTGGCTAAAAATGAAGTGGGAGTCCTTGAATCTTTTTTCTCTAGGGGAGGGAACATTAATGACAAGGATATGCAAGTTTTGAATACCCCAAGCCGTCTTATCCTGATATAGGGCTAACATGCATTCCATGCCCTTTTGGTCACGCTCCCACCCCAGCGGGAAAGGTACTACTTGAGCTATCGGTCTACCAGATGCACAAGCATAGCAATTGTTTTTGTTCAAACTTTTTACAGTATATTTTATCCATTCTACCCAGGCATTTGTGTCCCCGTAACCGGTTTCTATCTCAATTGTCTTTCTCAGGTCCTTTACCTCTATTATTTTTACTATGTTAGGATCGTTATGAGAGGTCCCTTTTAGTTTGTTAGATGGTTTACCAGTCTTATCTATTGTTACCTGAAAACAACATTTTAATTCACCTTTCTTTTTCCCTTCTCTAACTGTTACTCCAAACACCTTGTTGTCTAATTGGAAGTGGGTAGTTTTGATTTGTCGTTCTTCTGTTATTGAGCCATTCCGATGGCGTTGGATGGATATTCCACCAGTCGTTTCTGTCCACTCGGTTCTTTTTATTGTCAAATATATATATAGGGTAGCATTCCTTATCTGGACAATCTGGGCCTGGTTTTATGGGGCTCTGGTGAATGGATATAATCGGTGGGAGTGGGTCTCCTGTTAGTAGTCCATCCCCATAATAATGGAGGGACTCCACATGATTTCTTTGGTTATGTATGCCCCCACATGGGATTAGGAAACATAAGTCTACTTCTACCACCTGAGGGTCCTGGCTCTTGGGGATTTCTGTGTACCGTTGTCCCCGTCAGTTCCGTCCCACATTGTTATTTTTCCCATTACTGGGATGACTAATACTGCATACAAAAACATCCAACCCATTTTAATCTGGTTCTGATTTCCTGGCTACTTTTGAAAAGAAAGAGAGAGAGAAAAGGCACACAATATTACAGACAGTATTTCCGCGCTCGCGCCGCTATATTAAAAAAAAGTTCGTTACTCAAAGTCTTTTTAGCTTTATTTTCAATGGTTCTTCTGTTAATTCGGTTGTCCAAGTTCCTTCCTCGGCCGGGGGTTGTACCGGCCCCTTGATTCTTGTGTACTGGGTCCAACCTCTTTCTGCCGTTCTTATGGCTGTTTCAGTGGTCAGGAGAGTCTGGTATGGTCCTTCCCAGTTCGGTTGTAGTTTAGTCTCTTTCCACGATTTCACCAGAACCCAATCTCCTGGTTGGATCTTGTGCACTGCAAATTCGAGAGGTGGGGTCTGTGCTAACAGGCCTTGCTTCCTGAGGAATGACAATGAGGAAGACAACGCCAGTATATAGTTCTTTAGAAACGAATCTTTAGTTTCTAAGGTTGGCATCTCGCCCCTGGTTCCCAATTAGGGTAATCCGAATAGCATTTCATAGGGGACAGTCCCACATCTTTTCTAGGGGCTGTCCGAATTCTGAGTATCGCTATAGGTAAACATTTGGTCCAGGGTAACCTTGTTTCAAGTACCAGTGCCATGCCTTTCTGCTCACTTCCACATTCCCCCCTTTTATCATTCTATGATAACCTTCTCTCTACTGATCAACTTATATATGATTATATATATTCACTAGGATTATGTGGATCTATTTACTCAAATAACATTTAAACAGTATAATATAAAAGCAAATATAAAAAACTCAGCAACTGCTGAATCAGAAGGGTAGGCTGAGCCACCCTCTAACAAGGGGGCGTGTATTAGCCTGGTCGGTATGTTTTTCATTCTAACGTTCCCCTAGGATTGTCATGTCTGGGTGATAAGAAGAGTGCTGTTGAAGTACAATGTCTCTCTCTCTCTCTCTCTCTCGCTGTACCAGCTGCAAGGCCAAGTTGCCTCTGCAGCCCTGAAGTTATGAAGTCATTTCTGATGAGCTGTCCCTCCCTGCAGCACTGAAGCTAGCTTGTTAGCAATACATGACTGATTAATTGTTTCATCTTAAATGTTCCCATGTAATTCTGTTCTTAAAAATTCTAAAATCTAAATTCTGTTCTCACAGTCCCCCCTTTGATTCTTCAAAACATTTTTAAAAATCAATCCCTTGATCCCACCTAGGTGCCTTTAATGGTCTCTATTTGTCTAGAAACAGCCTTCAACACCCAGAGGGGTCGCACTCAATACGTCGCCTGCTTGTGCCATAAGAGGGGCCTGCGGTAACTCTGTAAAGGCATAAGTTTTGCAGGGGCTTCAACTACTTATTTACAACATAAAAGGGTGGAACACTTGTACAATTACCATCTCATTTAAGCTTCACTGTTTTTCCCTGGCTTCATCTCTATTAAAGAAAACTTTCTGCGCTTCTCTGAGCAGTTCGTCCAATTGTTTTTCACTCCATCCATCTATCTTTTGAATTTTCTTTTGGATGTCTGGCCATGATTTTGTTACAAAATGGACTCGAAGGAGTCCTTGGGCAACCGGGTCTTCTGGATCTAAACCTGAATATTTCCTCCATTGTGTCCCGTAATCTCTGTAAGAAATTTGAGGGAGTCTCATCCTTTTCCTGTCTTACTTCGAAGGCCTTATTCAAATTTTGTGATTTCGGGACAGATTCCCTAATGCCTTTTACTATCAGATTTCTAAGGTCTTTCATCTGGCCCCTATGGCCGACGTTATTGTTCTGCCACTGCGGGTCTTGATTAGGGTATTTTTGTTCGGCTGGTTCGTTTCCCCCTACCCCGGGAGGGTTTTCTCTTTCCCAAATTTTCAGGGGTCTTCTACGAGGACTTTCATTTCCTTTTTAAACACTCTTACCTCTCCTGATGTTAATGGTGCACTAACAAATCCAATTTCATTATTTCCTATTGGTACCTCTCTCAAGGACATCATTGTCTTAGGAGACTCTCTGTCTCTATCGTTGTCATTATCGTCGGGTTTAGGGGTGGTCCTTCTTGCTGTCCTTAGATCATATTTGGGTCTTTTTCTCCTTGGTTTTTGACTCTAAATCCCAATACTCCAACATCCGTCCCAATGGACTTTCTGGAGGGATGTTGCCGGCAGACTTTCCTTGTCTCCCATCGTCTTCCTTTTTAGACGATTTATTTCCCATGGTTAACTGAAGGGTCTTGTACCCTACAGTATTCACCTCCTAACTGAAGGGTCTTGTACCCTACGGTATTCACCTCCCAGCTGAAGGGTCTTATACCATACAGTACTCACCTCCTAGCTGAAGGGTCTTATACCCCACAGTATTCACCTCCTAACTGAAGGGTCTTGTACCCTACGGTATTCACCTCCTAGCTGAAGGGTCTTATACCTTACGGTACTCACCTCCTAGCTGAAGGGTCTTATACCTTACGGTACTCACCTCCTAGCTGAAGGGTCTTATACCATACAGTACTCACCTCCTAGCTGAAGGGTCTTACTGCAGGACTGTAAAATTCATTCCTCAAGGACTTTTAGCACTTAGAAGGTCTTATCCTACAGTTAACCAGTATTCACCTCCTAGCTGAAGGGTCTTATACCTTACGGTATTCACCTCCTAACTGAAGGGTCTTATACCATACAGTACTCACCTCCTAGCTGAAGGGTCTTATACCCCACAGTATTCACCTCCTAACTGAAGGGTCTTGTACCCGACGGTATTCACCTCCTAGCTGAAGGGTCTTATACTGCCCCACAGTATTCACCTCCTAACTGAAGGGTCTGGTACTCTACGGTATTCACCTCCTAGCTGAAAGGTCTTATACCTTACGGTACTCACCTCCTCACTGAAGGGTCTTATACCATACAGTACTCACCTCCTAGCTTAAGGGTCTTATACCCCACAGTATTCACCTC
Organism: Heterodontus francisci; assembly: GCF_036365525.1. Taxonomy (NCBI): domain Eukaryota; kingdom Metazoa; phylum Chordata; class Chondrichthyes; order Heterodontiformes; family Heterodontidae; genus Heterodontus; species Heterodontus francisci. The sequence continues at coordinate 32,330,923 of NC_090409.1, read as the reverse complement.
CTAACTGAAGGGTCTTGTACCCTACTGTATTCACCTCCTAGCTGAAGGGTCTTATACTGCCCCACAGTATTCACCTCCTAACTGAAGGGTCTTGTACTCTACGGTATTCACCTCCTAGCTGAAGGGTCTTATACCTTACGGTACTCACCTCCTCACTGAAGGGTCTTAGACCATACAGTACTCACCTCCTAGCTTAAGGGTCTTATACTGCAGGACTGTAAAATTCACTCCTCAAGGACTTTACAATTAGTACTTAGAAGGTCTTATCCTACAGTTAACCATAAGTCACCAAGATAATACTTAAAAGTCGTTTTTCTTACCTTGGTCCGTGCACGGAGTTGCCTGACTTCACGTGTGTACCTGCCGCACTAAATACTCGTTCAGAGTGACTTCCCTAGGATCGTTTTCAGTCGATTACTCGGGTCCGCTACCAACGAGAGAAACGAGACCGTTTTTAAATTAACGGGATGCGTCTTTCTCGTCTGTCGTCGGCCGCGGTCCCGGCAATGAAGAAGAGATCCCGGACGAGCCCCCAATTGTGAGAAACGTAGCCCACTTAATAATAATTTACACCAAGTCAAACTCTGAAGAAGTAAGTTTATTTAACGTTCTTGCAAGATCGGGTGTCCTACAAGCAGGCACGCCGATCAACATATTCAGTTCATGTTTATACAATACAAATCCATTTTTCCACACCTTTAGTTTACATTATTGGTTATAACATATTATGACACTAACCTATCCAAAGTTGCTACAGTCTCCTCCTCTGTTTACTTCTCCCCCTACTCTAACTTTCTAGCCCCGAACCCTTGTTGTTGTTTTACCTTATTTGGCTCTCCATTGTGTGTTTTAACTTGCAGCTGTCAGCCTTTATCTTAGTGGGGCAGTTTCTTATTCATAACATCCTTTGTTCTAACTCTTGCTGTTTTTCTTTTCTCTGCCTAAGCACAATTTTTAACTGCTGTACTGTCTCAAGGTCTGTACTTACATACCCTTATCAGTTCTCTTTTTCAGTGATTTCATTATGTTGTGTAGAAATGACTTCTCGGTAATTTTCCACAAGCTGTAGAAACAACATTTCAGTATTTCTTATTCTCACAGTCAGTAGGGGGTTAGTGAGGGGTCAGTAGGGGGTTAGTGAGGGGTCAGTAGGGGGTTATTGAGGTGGTCCGTGGGGATTATTTCGGGGTCAGTAGGGGGTTTGTGAGGGAGTCAGTAAGGGGTTAGTGAGGGGTCAGTAGGGGGTTGTTGAGGAGGTCAGTGGGGGTTATTTTGGGGTCAGTAGGGGGTTAGTGAGGGGTCAGTAGGGGGTTAGTGAGGTCAGTGGGGGTTATGTCGGGGTCAGTGGGGTTCAAAGCCGACCACAACCCCCAGAATTCCCGGGTGGCCGCAATGCCCGCCGGTCCTTGTGGTTCCGTCGCTGTAATTCCGCCAATGGGGAGGGGATGTCTGAACTGAGAATAAACTTCAGCTGATGGCACATTGATCTTCTCCAGTTCACAATTACCGTTGACACCCGCTTTCCCTCCTTTCAAACACAACCCAATCAAACCGTCAACATTCAAAATGGGGGCGAGCTGGAAGAAGCGGAGCCCAGCAACGACGTGACATCACACAGGGGGCGGGGCCTACCCACACGTTACGTCACGAGGGGCGGGAATGAGGCAAATACGATGACTTTGAGAAGCGGAAGTAGCAGACAGAGGCCGGATTGTTCTCAGAGCAGAGAAGCTTCAGGAGGAGATCTTTAAACATGGCTGCGCTGCTTTGGAGGAACAGCAGCAGCGGAATCTACACAGCAAGATCCCATAGGCAAACGATATCATCAGTCACCCATATCACCTGCTCTTTTATACAGGGAGCAGTACTGACCCTCCGACAGTGCAGCACTCCCTCAGTACTGCCCCTCCGATAGTGCAGCGTTCCCTCAGTACTGCCCCTCCGATAGTGCAGCGTTCCCTCAGTACTGCCCCTACGACAGTGCAGCGTTCCCTCAGTACTGCCCCTACGACAGTGCAGCGTTCCCTCAGTACTGACCCTCGGAGAGTGCAGCACTCCCTCAGTACTGACCCTCGGAGAGTGCAGCACTCCCTCAGTACTGCCCCTCTGACAGTGCAGCATTCCCTCAGTACTGCCCCTCCGACAGTGCAGCACTCCCTCAGTACTGACCCTCTGACGGTGAGGCGCTCCCTCAGTACTGCCCCTCTGACAGTGCAGCACTCCCTCAGTACTGACCCTCGGAGAGTGCAGCACTCCCTCAGTACTGACCCTCTGACGGTGAGGCGCTCCCTCAGTCCTGCCCCTCCAACAGTACGGCGCGCCCTCAGTACTGACCCTCCGAAGTGCAGCACTGACTCAGTCCTGACCCTGTACCAAACGTTTGATCCAGCTCAGGAACATGGAGACCTGTGCTATGCACATTGTTGAAGTGTGGTCTAAGAAAATTTCTAGACAAGATTTAACAGGATTTCTCTGCTTTTCCATTCTGGACTCTCTGGAAATGATTCCCGGTGCTATTTATTAAATTTATGCAGGTTTCTGTTTTCCGAATGAAGGACCTCACGAACACCCAAGGCTTCTTGGACCTAAAGCAGCCCCTATAACCTCGCTGGATACGGTGCTCCCATCCACTGCCGGTCCCTGGCCCAGTGTTCACAATACTGATGACCCCATCAGGTCTGCAGGCCTCCTGTGATCCTCCTGGAAGTGGCCATTGTGAAAGGACTTCAAGACCTTTGCACTTGGACAGGTTAAAGTTCATTGGCCTCACTCATGGGGCCGTTATGGCCCAGGCCTCACTCGGCGTGGAGACGATTGCCACGGTAGTTAGGCACTGTAAACCTCCCTTTGTTGTTGGCTGCGCCAGCTTGCAGCTCAGGGAGACCCAATGACACATCACAGCCACTGTAGAGATGACAGAGGGTGGGGGACAAGGCAATGGCCTCGGCCCAGGAGTGGGCCATCAAGAAGCAGCTGTCCAGCAGCCAGGTTGTTGTTGCTGCCGGAAGCATCGGCCTTGTGCTGGTGCAACGCTGCCTGGAGGACAGTGTCGGTTCCCTCACCTTCCAGGCCATTCCATGGGAGCACCAGGCCGAGTTGGTGAGTCCAGAGCAGGTAACAGGGAGGAGAAGAGTCATCCCGCACTGGGTGGGGTGGGGCGGGGGGTGGGGGGGGTGAAGATCATCAAACAAGGGAGGAATCACAGACTTTGTGGATATCGACCAAGAGGTGAATCAGAATACCTGAAGATAATCAACCGAGGGGGAATCACGGACCCCAGGGATCATCGACTGAGGGAGGAATCGCAGTCTTCGGTAAGGAGGGGGGAGTGTGACGAACAATCAGGGTCTGCTCTGAAATGAGCTGATCTCGCCGTCTCTTTCCAAACCGTAGACCCAGCAATTCCGCTCTGCCATGAATAGTGGTGGGGTGATACAGAGCGAACCATGGAATGTTTCCTGGTAATCGAAGAGACTGAGGACGAGCGAGAGGGGCCACGGGCATGGAAACAAACCCTCCTGCTTCTGTCTCCAAATAAAGTAAAAGATTCTCTGTCTGAATGAATGTTGATTAACTGATTCCTGACCTGAATTCTCTTGAGCATTTTTCCTTCCATGTGGTGGTCATTTGAGGGTGTGAGGTGGGTCCTGAGGCCCACATTTACAGAACCATAAGATCCCAGGCTTCGATCCGCAACCTATGCTGAGTTAGCTGATTATACCCAGTGTGGTCCAGCCTAACCTCCTCCTCTTCCTATGTAACACGCTTGAGCGGCTGAATGGCCTCCTCCTGTTCCTGTGTAACACGCTTGAGTGGCTGAATGGCCTCCTCCTGTTCCTGTGTAACATGCTTGAGTGGCTGAATGGCCTCCTCCTGTTCCTGTGTAACACGCTTGAGCGGCTGAATGGCCTCCTTCTGTTCCTGTGTAACAAGCTTGAGGGACTGAATGGCATCCTCTGTCCCCGTGTAACAGGCTCGAGGGGCTAAATGGCCTCCTCCTGTTCCTGTATAACAGGCTCGAGAGACTGAACGGTCTCCTCCTGTTATTTTGTAACAGATTGAAGTGGCTGAAGAGACTCCTCCTGTTCCTATGTGGAGATGAATGGATTCCTAAATATTTGTGAAGGTCGATGTATGTGTGTTCTATGTGTTAGTAACTGAGTTTCTTGATGTGTGTGTGTGTGTTGTATTTGTCTGTATCTGAGTTTCTGTATGCCTGTGTGTTGTATATGTTTGTATCTGTGTTTTTGTATGTATGTGTTTGGATCTGAGTTTCTGTATGTGAGTGTTGTATGTGCTTGGATCTGTGTTTCTGTACGTGTGTGTGTTGTATGTACTTGTATCTGAGTTTCTGTATGTATGTGCATGAGTGTTGTATGTGTTTCTATCTGGGTTTCTGCATGTGTGTGTGTTGTATGTGCTTGTATCTGAGTTTCTGTGTGTGTGTTGTATGTGTTTGAGAGTTTCTGTATGGGTGTGTTGTATGTGCTTGTGTATGAGTTTCTGTGCGTGTGTGTGTTGTATGTGCTTGTATCTGAGTTTCTGTATGTGTGTGTGTTGTATGTGCTTGTATCTGAGTTTCTGTATGTGTGTGTGTTGTATGTGCTTGTATCTGAGTTTCTGTATGTCTGTGTTTTGTATGTGCTTGTATCTGAGTTTCTGTATGTCTGTGTGTTTTGTATGTGCTTGTATCTGAGTTTCTGTATGTCTGTGTGTTTTGTATGTGCTTGTATCTGAGTTTCTGTATGTGTGTGTGTTGTATGTGCTTGTATCTGAGTTTCTGTATGTCTGTGTGTTTTGTATGTGCTTGTATCTGAGTTTCTGTATGTCTGTGTGTTTTGTATGTGCTTGTGTCTGAGTTTCTGTATGTCTGTGTGTTTTGTATGTGCTTGTATCTGAGTTTCTGTATGTCTGTGTGTTTTGTATGTGCTTGTATCTGAGTTTCTGTATGTCTGTGTGTTTTGTATGTGCTTGTATCTGAGTTTCTGTATGTCTGTGTGTTTTGTATGTGCTTGTATCTGAGTTTCTGTATGTCTGTGTGTTTTGTATGTGCTTATATCTGAGTTTATGTATGCGTTTGTGTGATTAAATACACGCAGTTGCCAAGGCACCTCCCAAACCTGCAAATTCCATCATATAGAAGGAGAAGGGCAGCAGGCACGTGGGGACGGCACCACTTTGAAGCCCTCCCCCATCCCCCCGCCCCCCCAACTGAGCCACGAATCCAGCATCCTGACTTGGAAATATATCGCTGTTCCTTCATCGCTGGGTCAAAATTCCTTGAACTGGCTCCCTAAGGATTGTGGGTATCTGCAACACGGATTGCAGCTGTTCAGGAAGGTGTCTCACCGCCACCTTCTCGAGGGCAACTAGGGATGGGCAATAAATGCTGACCTTGCCAGCAATGCCCAAGTCATATCTGAACATATAAATAAAGACAATGGATGAAGCAGCCACTAAGATGTTGAGGTTATAACCAACAGGACAAAATGATACCAGGACTGAGAGGTTAAAACAATCAAGGAGATTAAACAAGCTGGGGCGCTTTTCTCAAGAAAAGAGAAGGCTGAGGGGTGATTTGTATTAACATAATGACGGGGTCTGATAGGGTACACCTAGGGAAGATGTTTCCACCTGTAGAGAAGACAGAACTAGGGGCCATCAATATAAGATAGGCACCAATAAATCCAATTGGGAATGCAGGAGAAATATCTTTACTCTGAGAGGGGTGAGAATGTGGAACTCGCTACAACAGAGAGTGGTTGAGGCGAACAGTATAGATCCATTTGAGGAGAACCTGGATAAACACATGAGGGAAAAAGGATAGAAAGATATGTTATTGGGGTGAGATGAGGAAAGTTGGGAGAAGGACTGAGTGGAGCACAAATACTGGCAGATACTGGTTGGGCCAAATAACCTGTTTCTGTGCTGTAAATGTTATGTGATGCCTATCATGGATGAATATCCTTTGGAAGGGATGGGGGGGGGGGGTTGTTGGGGCATTCCTCAGCCCCCACAGTTGGGACAGGACTCCACAAGCAGTGAAAGAGAATGGGTCAGACACCCCTTTAAATTTGTCTGCAGCTGATATTGGACTAAGCCCCACCCTTTTGACTATATTTTGGAAAAGCAGGCTGGGCCTGGGCTCCAAGTGGTGATTGGCTGTTCCCATTCAGGGTGGGCTTTGACATCACAAGGACCCACGTGGGGCACTGGTTTTCGGTTTGGCCTCAAACCAGGAAGGGAAATGGCTCCTCATCCCAGGGGCAGGGCTGGAGCTCACCAAAGACCGATGGGCCAGAGGTGCCGGCCGGAGGATCAGATATGAAAAGACAGGAGAAGTAAAACATGCAAAAAAGCTGTGAGAGACAAGCAAGAGGTGACAGCCAGCTGGAGGACCGGAAGTACTGTGGCAGGTGGTGTCACAAAATTCAAAGAGCAGGGGGCCAAGGGCAAGAGTTGACAATTGGAAAATCGGCTATAACGGTTCAGGCAGAGAGTCAGACCTGCAGGACAGGAGGGGAAACAGCAGCCACAGTCTCTCCTCCCCCTCCACTGGTTCGATTCGCAACTCCTCAAATCAGCTTATAACAACAATGTTATGAGCTCACAGGACACCAGTCTGGTGTGTACTGCGTCTTTACTGAAACTGACTGTAATGGCTGACTGCAGTCAGAGTGCCTCATGATAGAGGTCACATGACTATGGCAAGCCAGAAGGCACATTGGTAGAGTATTGCATTTCTATCCCCAACAAACGAGAGAATCTAACCATCTAATCATCTCCCCTTGACATTCAACAGCATTACGATCGCTGAATTCCCCACCATCAACAACCTGGGGGTTACCATTGACCAGAAACTGAACTGGAGTAGCCATGTAAATAGTGTGGCTACAAGAGCAGGTCAAAGGCTAGGAATCCTGTGGCGAGCAACTCACCTCCTGACTCCCCACAGCCTGTCCACCATCGACAAGGCACAAGTCAGGAGTGTGATGGAATACTCTCCACTTGCCTGGATAGGTGCACCTCCAACAACGCTCAAGAAGCTCAACACCATCCAGGACAAAGCAGCCCACTTGATTGGCATCCCATCTACAAACATTCACTCCCTCCACCACCGATGCACAGTGGCAGCAATGTGTACCATCTACAAAATGCACTGCAGCACCTCACCAAGGCTCCATCGACAGCACCTTCCAAACCTGTGACCTCTACCACTGAAAAGGACAAGGGCAGCAGATGCATGGGAACACCACCACCTGCAAGTTCCCCTCCAAGTCACACACCATCCTGACTTGGAACTATATCGCCATTCCTTCACTGTCGATGGGTCAAGATCCTGGAACTCCCTTCCTAACAGCACTGTGCCACATGAACTGCCGTGGCTCAAGAAAGCGTCGCACGACTGCCTTCTCAAGGGAAGTTAGGGATGGACAATAAATGCTGGCCTTGCCAACGGCGCCCACATGCCAGGAATGAATTAAAAAAAGATAAAAACAACCAATTCTTACAAAAGCAAAATGCATCGAACGCTGGAAATCTTCTGTGAATTTTTTTAAATTTTTGGAGACACTTTATTCAATGCGTCTCCCTTCCATTTCTTCCACCTGGCTGCTTCTGTCTCTGTCTCTCTATCCCTCTCTCTGAGTCAGAGGGGAGGATCACAGACCCCAGTGATAATTGACTGAGGGGGGCGATCACAGACACTGGGATCACCAACTGAGAGGGGAAGTCACAAACCCCAGTTATAATTGACTGAGGAAGGAACCACAGATTTGGAGGTTCATTGACTGCAGTGGGGTGGTCACAGAGCCTGGAAAATTGCCCAGGTATGTCCTGTACACAAGAAGCAGGACAAATCCAGCCCGGCCAGTTACCACCCTATCAATCTAATCTTGATCGTTAGCAAAGTGATGGAAGAGGTCATCGACAGTGCTATCAAGCGGCATTTGCTCACTGACGCTCATTTTGGGTTCCCCCTGGGCCACTCAGCTCCTGCCTCATTACAGCCTTGGATCAAACATGGTCAAAAGAGCTGAACTCCAGAGGTGAGGTGAGAGTGACTGCCCTTGCCAACAAGGCAGCATTTGACCGAGTGTGGCATCAAGGAACCCTAGGAAAACTGGAGTCCGTGGGAATCAGGATGAAAACTTTCCGCTGGCTGGAGTCATACCTAGCGCAAAGGAAGATGACTGTGGTTGTTGTAGGTCAAATATCTCAGTCCCAAGACATCACTGCAGGAGTTTCTCAGGATAGTCCCCGAGGCTCAACCATCTTCAGCTGCATCAGCTGATGACCTTCCCTCCTTTATAAGGTCAGTGCATCTGTGCATGCGGATCCCCCACAATCTCCCCCTCCCCCATTCTCCCCCTCCCCCATTCTCCCCCTACCCCCATCTCCCTGCCCTCACCCATTCTCCCCCTACCCCATTGTCCCCATCCCACCCTCTTTCTCCCACTCCCCCACCCATTCTCTCCATCCCCAATTTCCCTCTCCCCCCATTCTCCCCCTCCCACCACCATTCTCCCCCTCCCCATTCTACCCCTCCCACCCCATTCTCCCCCTCCCCCATTCTCCCCCTCCCACCACCATTCACCCCCTTTCTCCCCCCCATTCCCCCTCTCCCCCATTCTCCCCCTCCCACATTCATTCTCCCCCTCTCCCCCATTATCCCCCTCCCACCCCATTCTCCGCCTCTCCCCCATTGTCCCCCTCCCACCCCATTCTCCCCCTCTGCCCCATTGTCCCCCTCCCACCCCATTCTCCCCCTCTCCCCCATTGTCCCCTCCCACCCCATTCTCCCCTCCCCCATTCTTCACCCTCCCCATTCTCCCCATCTCCCCAATTCTCCCCCTCTCCCCCATTGTCCCCCTTCCACCCCATTCTCCCCACATCCCCATTGTCCCCTCTCCCACCTCCATTATCCCCATCACCCATTCTTCACCCTCCCCATTCTCCCCCTCTCCCCCATTGTCCCCCTCCCACCCCAGTCTCCCCCTCCCCCATTCTTCACCCTCCCCATTCTCCCCACCTCCCCCATTCTCCCCCTCCTAAGCATTGTCCCCCTCCCACCCCCATTCTCCCCCTCCCCCCATTCTTCACCCTCCCCATCTCCCCCATTCTCCCCTTCCATCCATTGTCCCCATCCCACCCCATACTCCCCCTCTCCCCCATTGTCCCCCTCCCACCCCCATTCTCCCCTCCCCCATTCTTCACCCTCCCCAATCTCCCTATCACCCCCTTTCTCCCATTCCATCCATTGTCCCCCTCCAACCCCCATTCTCTCCCTCCCCCATTCTCCCCCATTGTCCCCCTCCCACCCCAGTCTCCCCCTCACCCATTCTTCACCCTCCCCATTCACCCCCTCTCCCCCATTGTCCCCCTCCCACCCCAGTCTCCCACTCCCCCCATTCTTCACCCTCCCCATTCACCCCATCTCCCCCATTCTCCCCTTCCATCCATTGTCCCCATCCCACCCCATACTCCCCCTCTCCCCCATTGTCCCCCTCCCACCCCCATTCTCCCCCTCCCCCATTCTCACCCTCCCAAGCATTGTCCCCCTCACACCCCCATTCTCCCCTCCCCCATTCTTCACCCTCCCCAATCTCCCTATCACACCCTTTCTCCCCTTCCATCCATTGTCCCCCTCCCACCCCCATTCTCCCCCTCCCCCATTCTTCACCCTCCCCATTCTCCCCCTCTCTCCATTGTCCCCCTCCCACCCCAGTCTCCCCCTCCCCCATTCTTCACCCTCCCCATTCTCCTCTCCTCCCCCATTCTCCCCCTCCCAAGCATTGTCCCCCTCCCACCCCCATTCTCCCCCTCCCCCCATTCTTCACCCTCCCCAATCTCCCTATCACCCTCTTTCTCCCCTTCCATCCATTGTCCCCCTCCCACCCCCATTCTCCCCCTCCCCCATTCTTCACCCTCCCCATCTCCCCCATTCTCCCCTATTCCCCTCTCCCCCATTGTAACCCTCTCCCCCATTGTCCCCCTCCCACCCCATTCTCCCCTCCCCCATTCCTCACCCTCCCCATTCTCCCCCTCTCCCCCATTGTCCCCCTCCCACCCCATTCTCCCCCTCCCATCCATTGTCCCCCTCCCACCCCATTCTCCCCCTCCCATCCATTGTCCCCCTCCCACCCCCATTCTCCCCTCCCCCATTCCTCACCCTCCCCATTCTCCCCCTCTCCCCCATTGTCCCCCTCCCACCCCATTCTCCCCCTCCCATCCATTGTCCCCCTCCCACCCCATTCTCTCCCTCCTCAACAATATCCCATTCGCCCCCACAGCCCTGTCTCGGAAACGCTGCTCCCGTCCTCGCGCCTCAGCTTCGAAACCGTCGAGCCCCGCGGGGAGGTGACCGCACGCGCAGAGTGGGTAACACGTGGACAGGGGGCCGCACGCGCAGAGCGGGTAACACGTGGCGCGGAGTCCACACGCGCAGAGCGGGTAACACGTGGAGAGGGGGCCACATGCGCAGAGCGGGTATCACCTGGGCAAGGGACAAGTTGAAAAGGCTTCAGGAAAAAGAGGAATCGATTGTGGAAGATTTGTGAAGATCGGGAAGAAGGAGTGGAAACGAGGGAAGGGAAATGGGGAGGGGAACCTTCAGTACTGGGAGGGGGTTAGGGCAATGGAGGAGGAGGATTTATCTCAGTGAGGCAGGATCGGGCTGAGGGAGGGACGGGCAATGGAGTGGATGAAAAAAACGGAAGGGTGATGTGGGTTCAGGTGGTCACAACTGGTCTGTCAGTCAAATGCCCGAAGTCTGTCTAATACTGTATTACCTAAAGTGAGACATTAGTGTGAAGTGATGTATTAGATTGAGGTGATGTATTAGATTGAGGTGATGTATTAGTTTCAGGTGATGTATTAGTTTCAGGTGATGTATTAGTTTCAGGTGATGTATTAGATTGAGGTGATGCATTAGATTGAGGTGATGTATTAGATTGAGGTGATGTATTAGTTTCAGGTGATGTATTAGTTTCAGGTGATGTATTAGATTGAGGTGATGCATTAGATTGAGGTGATGTATTAGATTGAGGTGATGTATTAGTTTCAGGTGATGTATTAGTTTCAGGTGATGTATTAGATTGAGGTGATGTATTAGATTGAGGTGATGTATTAGATTGAGGTGATGTTTTAGTGTGAGGTGATGTATTAGATTGAGGTGATGTATTAGTTTCAGGTGATGTATTAGATTGAGGTGATGTATTAGATTGAGGTGATGTATTAGATTGAGGTGATGTATTAGTTTCAGGTGATGTATTAGATTGAGGTGATGTATTAGTTTCAGGTGATGTATTAGATTGAGGTGATGTATTAGATTGAGGTGATGTATTAGATTGAGGTGATGTATTAGTTTGAGGTGATGTATTAGTTTCAGGTGATGTATTAGATTGAGGTGATGTATTAGTTTCAGGTGATGTATTAGATTGAGGTGATGTATTAGATTGAGGTGATGTATTAGTTTCAGGTGATGTATTAGTTTCAGGTGATGTATTAGATTGAGGTGATGTATTAGATTGAGGTGATGTATTAGATTGAGGTGATGTTTTAGTGTGAGGTGATGTATTAGATTGAGGTGATGTATTAGTTTCAGGTGATGTATTAGATTGAGGTGATGTATTAGATTGAGGTGATGTATTAGATTGAGGTGATGTATTAGATTGAGGTGATGTATTAGTTTCAGGTGATGTATTAGATTGAGGTGATGTATTAGTTTCAGGTGATGTATTAGATTGAGGTGATGTATTAGATTGAGGTGATGTATTAGATTGAGGTGATGTATTAGTTTGAGGTGATGTATTAGTTTCAGGTGATGTATTAGATTGAGGTGATGTATTAGTTTCAGGTGATGTATTAGATTGAGGTGATGTATTAGATTGAGGTGATGTATTAGATTGAGGTGATGTATTAGTTTCAGGTGATGTATTAGATTGAGGTGATGTATTAGATTGAGGTGATGTATTAGTTTCAGGTGATGTATTAGATTGAGGTGATGTATTAGTTTCAGGTGATGTATTAGATTGAGGTGATGTATTAGATTGAGGTGATGTATTAGTTTCAGGTGATGTATTAGTTTCAGGTGATGTATCAGATTGAGGTGATGTATTAGATTGAGGTGATGTATTAGTTTCAGGTGATGTATTAGATTGAGGTGATGTATTAGTTTCAGGTGATGTATTAGATTGAGGTGATGTATTAGATTGAGGTGATGTATTAGATTGAGGTGATGTATTAGATTGAGGTGATGTATTAGATTGAGGTGATGTATTAGATTGAGGTGATGTATTAGATTGAGGTGATGTATTAGTTTGAGGTGATGTATTAGTTTCAGGTGATGTATTAGATTGAGGTGATGTATTAGTTTCAGGTGATGTATTAGATTGAGGTGATGTATTAGATTGAGGTGATGTATTAGATTGAGGTGATGTATTAGTTTCAGGTGATGTATTAGATTGAGGTGATGTATTAGATTGAGGTGATGTATTAGATTGAGGTGATGTATTAGTTACAGGTGATGTATTAGATTGAGGTGAATTATTAGTTTCAGGTGATGTATTAGATTGAGGTGATGTATTAGATTGAGGTGATGTATTAGTTTCAGGTGATGTATTAGATTGAGGTGATGTATTAGATTGAGGTGATGTATTAGTTTCAGGTGATGTATTAGATTGAGGTGATGTATTAGATTGAGGTGATGTATTAGATTGAGGTGATGTATTAGTTTCAGGTGATGTATTAGATTGAGGTGATGTATTAGATTGAGGTGATGTATTAGTTTCAGGTGATGTATTAGTTTCAGGTGATGTATCAGATTGAGGTGATGTATTAGATTGAGGTGATGTATTAGATTGAGGTGATGTATTAGTTTCAGGTGATGTATTAGATTGAGGTGATGTAGTAGATTGAGGTGATGTATTAGATTGAGGTGATGTATTAGATTGAGGTGATGTATTAGATTGAGGTGATGTATTAGATTGAGGTGATGTAGTAGATTGAGGTGATGTATTAGATTGAGGTGATGTATTAGTTTCAGGTGATGTATTAGATTGAGGTGATGTATTAGTTTCAGGTGATGTATTAGATTGAGGTGATGTATTAGATTGAGGTGATGTATTAGTGTGAGGTGATGTATTAGATTGAGGTGATGTATTAGTTTCAGGTGATGTATTAGATTGAGGTGATGTATTAGTTTCAGGTGATGTATTAGATTGAGGTGATGTATTAGATTGAGGTGATGTATTAGATTGAGGTGATGTATTAGTTTCAGGTGATGTATTATATTGAGGTGATGTATTTGATTGAGGTGATGTATTAGATTGAGGTGATGTATTAGTTTCAGGTGATGTATTAGATTGAGGTGATGTATTAGATTGAGGTGATGTATTAGATTGAGGTGATGTATTAGATTGAGGTGATGTATTAGTTTCAGGTGATGTATTATATTGAGGTGATGTATTTGATTGAGGTGATGTATTAGATTGAGGTGATGTATTAGTTTCAGGTGATGTATTAGATTGAGGTGATGTATTAGATTGAGGTGATGTATTAGATTGAGGTGATGTATTAGATTGAGGTGATGTATTAGTTTCAGGTGATGTATTAGATTGAGGTGATGTATTAGATTGAGGTGATGTATTAGATTGAGGTGATGTATTAGTTTCAGGTGATGTATTAGATTGAGGTGATGTATTAGTTTCAGGTGATGTATTAGATTGAGGTGATGTATTAGATTGAGGTGATGTATTAGAGTGAGGTGATGTATTAGATTGAGGTGATGTATTAGATTGAGGTGATGTATTAGTTTCAGGTGATGTATTAGATTGAGGTGATGTATTAGATTGAGGTGATGTATTAATTTCAGGTGATCTTTGAGATTCAGGTGATGTATTAGTTTCAGGTGATGTATTAGATTGAGGTGATGTTTTAGTGTGAGGTGATGTATTAGATTGAGGTGGTGTATTAGTTTCAGGTGATGTATTAGATTGAGGTGATGTATTAGATTGAGGTGATGTATTAGTTTGAGGTGATGTATTAGATTGAGGTGATGTATTAGATTGAGGTGATGTATTTGATTGAGGTGATGTATCAGATTGAGGTGATTTATTAGAGTGAGGTGATGTATTAGAGTGAGGTGATGTATTAGAGTGAGGTGATGTATTAGATTGAGGTGATGTATTAGATTGAGGTGATGTATTAGATTGAGGTGATGTATTATATTCTGGCGATGTATTAGTTTCAGGTGATGTATTAGATTGAGGTGATGTATTAGATTGAGGTGATGTATTAGTTTCAGGTGATGTATTAGATTGGGGTGATTTATTAGATTGAGGTGATGTATTAGTTTCAGGTGATGTATGAGATTCAGGTGATGTATTAGTTTCAGGTGATGTATTAGATTGAGGTGATGTATTAGATTGAGGTGATGTATTAGTTTGAGGTGATGTATTAGTTTGAGGTGATGTATTAGATTGAGGTGATGTATTAGATTGAGGTGATGTATTTGATTGAGGTGATGTATCAGATTGAGGTGATTTATTAGAGTGAGGTGATGTATTAGAGTGAGGTGATGTATTAGAGTGAGGTGATGTATTAGATTGAGGTGATGTATTAGATTGAGGTGATGTATTATATTCTGGCGATGTATTAGTTTCAGGTGATGTATTAGATTGAGGTGATGTATTCGATTGAGGTGATGTATTAGTTTCAGGTGATGTATCAGATTGAGGTGATGTATTAGATTGAGGTGATGTATTAGTTTCAGGTGATGTATCAGATTGAGGTGATGTATTAGATTGAGGTGATGTATTAGTTTCAGGTGATGTATTAGTTTCAGGTGATGTATTCGATTGAGGTGATGTATTAGTTTCAGGTGATGTATCAGATTGAGGTGATGTATTAGATTGAGGTGATGTATTAGTTTCAGGTGATGTATTAGTTTCAGGTGATGTATTCGATTGAGGTGATGTATTAGATTGAGGTGATGTATTAGTTTCAGGTGATGTATTAGATTGAGGTGATGTATTAGTTTCAGGTGATGTATTAGATTGAGGTGATGTATTAGATTGAGGTGATGTATTAGATTGAGGTGATGTATTAGATTGAGGTGATGTATTAGTTTGAGGTGATGTATTAGTTTCAGGTGATGTATTAGATTGAGGTGATGTATTAGTTTCAGGTGATGTATTAGATTGAGGTGATGTATTAGATTGAGGTGATGTATTAGATTGAGGTGATGTATTAGATTGAGGTGATGTATTAGTTTCAGGTGATGTATTAGATTGAGGTGATGTATTAGATTGAGGTGATGTATTAGTTTCAGGTGATGTATTAGATTGAGGTGATGTATTAGTTTCAGGTGATGTATTAGATTGAGGTGATGTATTAGATTGAGGTGATGTATTAGTTTCAGGTGATGTATTAGTTTCAGGTGATGTATTAGTTTCAGGTGATGTATCAGATTGAGGTGATGTATTAGATTGAGGTGATGTATTAGTTTCAGGTGATGTATTAGATTGAGGTGATGTATTAGTTTCAGGTGATGTATTAGATTGAGGTGATGTATTAGATTGAGGTGATGTATTAGATTGAGGTGATGTATTAGATTGAGGTGATGTATTAGTTTGAGGTGATGTATTAGTTTCAGGTGATGTATTAGATTGAGGTGATGTATTAGTTTCAGGTGATGTATTAGATTGAGGTGATGTATTAGATTGAGGTGATGTATTAGATTGAGGTGATGTATTAGTTTCAGGTGATGTATTAGATTGAGGTGATGTATTAGATTGAGGTGATGAATTAGATTGAGGTGATGTATTAGTTTCAGGTGATGTATTAGATTGAGGTGAATTATTAGTTTCAGGTGATGTATTAGATTGAGGTGATGTATTAGATTGAGGTGATGTATTAGTTTCAGGTGATGTATTAGATTGAGGTGATGTATTAGATTGAGGTGATGTATTAGTTTCAGGTGATGTATTAGATTGAGGTGATGTATTAGATTGAGGTGATGTATTTGATTGAGGTGATGTATTAGTTTCAGGTGATGTATTAGATTGAGGTGATGTATTAGATTGAGGTGATGTATTAGATTGAGGTGATGTATTAGTTTCAGGTGATGTATTAGTTTCAGGTGATGTATCAGATTGAGGTGATGTATTAGATTGAGGTGATGTATTAGATTGAGGTGATGTATTAGATTGAGGTGATGTATTAGTTTCAGGTGATGTATCAGATTGAGGTGATGTATTAGATTGAGGTGATGTATTAGTGTGAGGTGATGTATTAGATTGAGGTGATGTATTAGATTGAGGTGATGTATTAGATTGAGGTGATGTATTAGATTGAGGTGATGTATTAGTTTCAGGTGATGTATCAGATTGAGGTGATGTATTAGATTGAGGTGATGTATTAGTGTGAGGTGATGTATTAGATTGAGGTGATGTATTAGTTTCAGGTGATGTATTAGATTGAGGTGATGTATTATATTGAGGTGATGTATTTGATTGAGGTGATGTATTAGATTGAGGTGATGTATTAGTTTCAGGTGATGTATTAGATTGAGGTGATGTATTAGATTGAGGTGATGTATTAGATTGAGGTGATGTATTAGTTTCAGGTGATGTATTAGTTTCAGGTGATGTATTAGATTGAGGTGATGTATTAGATTGAGGTGATGTATTAGTTTCAGGTGATGTATTAGATTGAGGTGATGTATTAGATTGAGGTGATGTAGTAGATTGAGGTGATGTATTAGTTTCAGGTGATGTATTAGATTGAGGTGATGTATTAGATTGAGGTGATGTATTAGTTTCAGGTGATGTATTTGATTGAGGTGATGTATTAGATTGAGGTGATGTATTAGTTTGAGGTGATGTATTAGTTTGAGGTGATGTATTAGTTTCAGGTGATGTATTAGTTTCAGGTGATGTATTAGATTGAGGTGATGTATTAGATTGAGGTGATGTATTAGTTTCAGGTGATGTATTAGTTTCAGGTGATGTATTAGTTTCACTTGATGTATTAGATTGAGGTGATGTATTAGATTGAGGTGATGTATTAGATTGAGGTGATGTATTAGTTTCAGGTGATGTATTAGATTGAGGTGATGTATTAGATTGAGGTGATGTATTAGATTGAGGTGATGTATTAGTTTCAGGTGATGTATTAGATTGAGGTGATGTATTAGTTTCAGGTGATGTATTAGATTGAGGTGATGTATTAGTTTCAGGTGATGTATTAGAGTGAGGTGATGTATTAGAGTGAGGTGATGTATTAGAGTGAGGTGATGTATTAGATTGAGGTGATGTATTAGTTTCAGGTGATGTATTAGATTGAGGTGATGTATTAGATTGAGGTGATGTATTAGTTTCAGGTGATGTATTAGATTGAGGTGATTTATTAGATTGAGGTGATGTATTAGTTTCAGGTGATGTATTAGATTCAGGTGATGTATTAGTTTCAGGTGATGTATTAGATTGAGGTGATGTTTTAGTGTGAGGTGATGTATTAGATTGAGGTGATGTATTAGTTTCAGGTGATGTATTAGATTGAGGTGATGTATTAGATTGAGGTGATGTATTAGTTTCAGGTGATGTATTAGATTGAGGTGATGTATTAGTTTCAGGTGATGTATCAGATTGAGGTGATGTATTAGATTGAGGTGATGTATTAGTGTGAGGTGATGTATTAGATTGAGGTGATGTATTAGATTGAGGTGATGTAGTAGATTGAGGTGATGTAGTAGATTGAGGTGATGTATTAGATTGAGGTGATGTATTAGTTTCAGGTGATGTATCAGATTGAGGTGATGTATTAGATTGAGGTGATGTATTAGTGTGAGGTGATGTGTTAGATTGAGGTGATGTATTAGATTGAGGTGATGTATTAAATTGAGGTGATGTATCAGATTGAGGTGATGTATCAGATTGAGGTGATGTATCAGATTGAGGTGATGTATCAGATTGAGGTGATGTATTAGATTGAGGTGATGTATTAGATTGAGGTGATGTATTAGATTGAGGTGATGTATTAGATTGAGGTGATGTATTAGTTTCAGGTGATGTATTAGATTGAGGTGATGTATTAGTTTCAGGTGATGTATTTGATTGAGGTGATGTATTAGATTGAGGTGATGTATTAGTTTCAGGTGATGTATTAGATTGAGGTGATGTATTAGATTGAGGTGATGTATTTGATTGAGGTGATGTATTAGATTGAGGTGATGTATTAGACTGAGGTGATGTATTAGACTGAGGTGATGTATTTGATTGAGGTGATGTATTAGATTGAGGTGATGTATTAGTTTCAGGTGATGTATTAGATTGAGGTGATGTATTTGATTGAGGTGATGTATTAGATTGAGGTGATGTATTAGTTTCAGGTGATGTATTAGATTGAGGTGATGTATTAGATTGAGGTGATGTATTAGATTGAGGTGATGTATTAGTTTCAGGTGATGTATTAGTTTCTGGTGATATATTAGATTGAGGTGATGTATTAGATTGAGGTGATGTATTAGTTTCAGGTGATGTATTAGATTGAGGTGATGTATTAGATTGAGGTGATGTAGTAGATTGAGGTGATGTATTAGTTTCAGGTGATGTATTAGATTGAGGTGATGTATTAGATTGAGGTGATGTATTAGTTTCAGGTGATGTATTAGATTGAGGTGATGTATTAGATTGAGGTGATGTATTAGTTTGAGGTGATGTATTAGATTGAGGTGATGTATTAGATTGAGGTGATGTATTAGTTTCAGGTGATGTATTAGTTTCAGGTGATGTATTAGATTGAGGTGATGTATTAGATTGAGGTGATGTATTAGATTGAGGTGATGTATTAGATTGAGGTGATGTTTTAGTGTGAGGTGATGTATTAGATGGAGGTGATGTATTAGTTTCAGGTGATGTATTAGATTGAGGTGATGTATTAGATTGAGGTGATGTATTAGATTGAGGTGATGTATTAGATTGAGGTGATGTATTAGTTTCAGGTGATGTATTAGATTGAGGTGATGTATCAGTTTCAGGTGATGTATTAGATTGAGGTGAAGTATTAGAGTGAGGTGATGTATTAGATTGAGGTGATGTATTAGTTTCAGGTGATGTATTAGATTGAGGTGATGTATTAGATTGAGGTGATGTATTAGTTTCAGGTGATGTATTAGATTGAGGTGATGTATTAGATTGAGGTGATGTATTAGTTTCAGGTGATGTATTAGATTGAGGTGATTTATTAGATTGAGGTGATGTATTAGTTTCAGGTGATGTATTAGATTCAGGTGATGTATTAGTTTCAGGTGATGTATTAGATTGAGGTGATGTATTAGATTGAGTTGATGTATTAGAGTGAGGCGATGTATTAGATTGAGGTGATGTTTTAGATTGAGGTGATGTATTAGTTTCAGGTGATGTATTAGTTTCAGGTGATGTATTAGATTGAGGTGATGTATTAGTTTGAGGTGATGTATTAGTTTGAGGTGATGTATTAGTTTGAGGTGATGTATTAGATTGAGGTGATGTATTATATTCTGGCGATGTATTAGTTTCATGTGATGTATTAGATTGAGGTGATGTATTCGATTGAGGTGATGTATTAGTTTCAGGTGATGTATCAGATTGAGGTGATGTATTAGATTGAGGTGATGTATTAGTTTCAGGTGATGTATTAGTTTCAGGTGATGTATTAGATTGAGGTGATGTATTAGATTGAGGTGATGTATTAGTTTCAGGTGATGTATTAGATTGAGGTGATGTATTAGATTGAGGTGATGTATTAGATTGAGGTGATGTATTAGATTGAGGTGATGTATTAGTTTGAGGTGATGTATTAGTTTCAGGTGATGTATTAGATTGAGGTGATGTATTAGTTTCAGGTGATGTATTAGATTGAGGTGATGTATTAGATTGAGGTGATGTATTAGATTGAGGTGATGTATTAGTTTCAGGTGTTGTATTAGATTGAGGTGATGTATTAGATTGAGGTGATGTATTAGATTGAGGTGATGTATTAGATTGAGGTGATGTATTAGATTGAGGTGATGTATTAGATTGAGGTGATGTATTAGTTTGAGGTGATGTATTAGTTTGAGGTGATGTATTAGATTGAGGTGATGTATTAGATTGAGGTGATGTATTAGTGTGAGGTGATGTGTTAGATTGAGGTGATGTATTAGATTGAGGTGATGTATTAAATTGAGGTGATGTATCAGATTGAGGTGATGTATCAGATTGAGGTGATGTATCAGATTGAGGTGATGTATCAGATTGAGGTGATGTATTAGATTGAGGTGATGTATTAGATTGAGGTGATGTATTAGATTGAGGTGATGTATTAGATTGAGGTGATGTATTAGTTTCAGGTGATGTATTAGATTGAGGTGATGTATTAGTTTCAGGTGATGTATTTGATTGAGGTGATGTATTAGATTGAGGTGATGTATTAGTTTCAGGTGATGTATTAGATTGAGGTGATGTATTAGATTGAGGTGATGTATTTGATTGAGGTGATGTATTAGATTGAGGTGATGTATTAGACTGAGGTGATGTATTAGACTGAGGTGATGTATTTGATTGAGGTGATGTATTAGATTGAGGTGATGTATTAGTTTCAGGTGATGTATCAGATTGAGGTGATGTATTAGATTGAGGTGATGTATTAGTGTGAGGTGATGTATTAGATTGAGGTGATGTATTAGATTGAGGTGATGTAGTAGATTGAGGTGATGTATTAGATTGAGGTGATGTATTAGTTTCAGGTGATGTATCAGATTGAGGTGATGTATTAGATTGAGGTGATGTATTAGTGTGAGGTGATGTATTAGATTGAGGTGATGTATTAGTTTCAGGTGATGTATTAGATTGAGGTGATGTATTATATTGAGGTGATGTATTTGATTGAGGTGATGTATTAGATTGAGGTGATGTATTAGTTTCAGGTGATGTATTAGATTGAGGTGATGTATTAGATTGAGGTGATGTATTAGATTGAGGTGATGTATTAGTTTCAGGTGATGTATTAGTTTCAGGTGATGTATTAGATTGAGGTGATGTATTAGATTGAGGTGATGTATTAGTTTCAGGTGATGTATTAGATTGAGGTGATGTATTAGATTGAGGTGATGTAGTAGATTGAGGTGATGTATTAGTTTCAGGTGATGTATTAGATTGAGGTGATGTATTAGATTGAGGTGATGTATTAGTTTCAGGTGATGTATTTGATTGAGGTGATGTATTAGATTGAGGTGATGTATTAGTTTGAGGTGATGTATTAGTTTGAGGTGATGTATTAGTTTCAGGTGATGTATTAGTTTCAGGTGATGTATTAGATTGAGGTGATGTATTAGATTGAGGTGATGTATTAGTTTCAGGTGATGTATTAGTTTCAGGTGATGTATTAGTTTCACTTGATGTATTAGATTGAGGTGATGTATTAGATTGAGGTGATGTATTAGATTGAGGTGATGTTTTAGTGTGAGGTGATGTATTAGATTGAGGTGATGTATTAGATTGAGGTGATGTATTAGTTTCAGGTGATGTATTAGATTGAGGTGATGTATTAGATTGAGGTGATGTATTAGATTGAGGTGATGTATTAGTTTCAGGTGATGTATTAGATTGAGGTGATGTATTAGTTTCAGGTGATGTATTAGATTGAGGTGATGTATTAGTTTCAGGTGATGTATTAGAGTGAGGTGATGTATTAGAGTGAGGTGATGTATTAGATTGAGGTGATGTATTAGTTTCAGGTGATGTATTAGATTGAGGTGATGTATTAGATTGAGGTGATGTATTAGTTTCAGGTGATGTATTAGATTGAGGTGATTTATTAGATTGAGGTGATGTATTAGTTTCAGGTGATGTATTAGATTCAGGTGATGTATTAGTTTCAGGTGATGTATTAGATTGAGGTGATGTTTTAGTGTGAGGTGATGTATTAGATTGAGGTGATGTATTAGTTTCAGGTGATGTATTAGATTGAGGTGATGTATTAGATTGAGGTGATGTATTAGTTTCAGGTGATGTATTAGATTGAGGTGATGTATTAGTTTCAGGTGATGTATCAGATTGAGGTGATGTATTAGATTGAGGTGATGTATTAGTGTGAGGTGATGTATTAGATTGAGGTGATGTATTAGATTGAGGTGATGTAGTAGATTGAGGTGATGTAGTAGATTGAGGTGATGTATTAGATTGAGGTGATGTATTAGTTTCAGGTGATGTATCAGATTGAGGTGATGTATTAGATTGAGGTGATGTATTAGTGTGAGGTGATGTGTTAGATTGAGGTGATGTATTAGATTGAGGTGATGTATTAAATTGAGGTGATGTATCAGATTGAGGTGATGTATCAGATTGAGGTGATGTATCAGATTGAGGTGATGTATCAGATTGAGGTGATGTATTAGATTGAGGTGATGTATTAGATTGAGGTGATGTATTAGATTGAGGTGATGTATTAGATTGAGGTGATGTATTAGTTTCAGGTGATGTATTAGATTGAGGTGATGTATTAGTTTCAGGTGATGTATTTGATTGAGGTGATGTATTAGATTGAGGTGATGTATTAGTTTCAGGTGATGTATTAGATTGAGGTGATGTATTAGATTGAGGTGATGTATTTGATTGAGGTGATGTATTAGATTGAGGTGATGTATTAGACTGAGGTGATGTATTAGACTGAGGTGATGTATTTGATTGAGGTGATGTATTAGATTGAGGTGATGTATTAGTTTCAGGTGATGTATTAGATTGAGGTGATGTATTTGATTGAGGTGATGTATTAGATTGAGGTGATGTATTAGTTTCAGGTGATGTATTAGATTGAGGTGATGTATTAGATTGAGGTGATGTATTAGATTGAGGTGATGTATTAGTTTCAGGTGATGTATTAGTTTCTGGTGATATATTAGATTGAGGTGATGTATTAGATTGAGGTGATGTATTAGTTTCAGGTGATGTATTAGATTGAGGTGATGTATTAGATTGAGGTGATGTAGTAGATTGAGGTGATGTATTAGTTTCAGGTGATGTATTAGATTGAGGTGATGTATTAGATTGAGGTGATGTATTAGTTTCAGGTGATGTATTAGATTGAGGTGATGTATTAGATTGAGGTGATGTATTAGTTTGAGGTGATGTATTAGATTGAGGTGATGTATTAGATTGAGGTGATGTATTAGTTTCAGGTGATGTATTAGTTTCAGGTGATGTATTAGTTTCAGGTGATGTATTAGATTGAGGTGATGTATTAGATTGAGGTGATGTATTAGATTGAGGTGATGTTTTAGTGTGAGGTGATGTATTAGATTGAGGTGATGTATTAGTTTCAGGTGATGTATTAGATTGAGGTGATGTATTAGATTGAGGTGATGTATTAGATTGAGGTGATGTATTAGATTGAGGTGATGTATTAGTTTCAGGTGATGTATTAGATTGAGGTGATGTATCAGTTTCAGGTGATGTATTAGATTGAGGTGAAGTATTAGAGTGAGGTGATGTATTAGATTGAGGTGATGTATTAGTTTCAGGTGATGTATTAGATTGAGGTGATGTATTAGATTGAGGTGATGTATTAGTTTCAGGTGATGTATTAGATTGAGGTGATGTATTAGATTGAGGTGATGTATTAGTTTCAGGTGATGTATTAGATTGAGGTGATTTATTAGATTGAGGTGATGTATTAGTTTCAGGTGATGTATTAGATTCAGGTGATGTATTAGTTTCAGGTGATGTATTAGATTGAGGCGATGTATTAGATTGAGTTGATGTATTAGAGTGAGGCGATGTATTAGATTGAGGTGATGTTTTAGATTGAGGTGATGTATTAGTTTCAGGTGATGTATTAGTTTCAGGTGATGTATTAGATTGAGGTGATGTATTAGTTTGAGGTGATGTATTAGTTTGAGGTGATGTATTAGTTTGAGGTGATGTATTAGATTGAGGTGATGTATTATATTCTGGCGATGTATTAGTTTCATGTGATGTATTAGATTGAGGTGATGTATTCGATTGAGGTGATGTATTAGTTTCAGGTGATGTATCAGATTGAGGTGATGTATTAGATTGAGGTGATGTATTAGTTTCAGGTGATGTATTAGTTTCAGGTGATGTATTAGATTGAGGTGATGTATTAGATTGAGGTGATGTATTAGTTTCAGGTGATGTATTAGATTGAGGTGATGTATTAGATTGAGGTGATGTATTAGATTGAGGTGATGTATTAGATTGAGGTGATGTATTAGTTTGAGGTGATGTATTAGTTTCAGGTGATGTATTAGATTGAGGTGATGTATTAGTTTCAGGTGATGTATTAGATTGAGGTGATGTATTAGATTGAGGTGATGTATTAGATTGAGGTGATGTATTAGTTTCAGGTGTTGTATTAGATTGAGGTGATGTATTAGATTGAGGTGATGTATTAGATTGAGGTGATGTATTAGATTGAGGTGATGTATTAGATTGAGGTGATGTATTAGATTGAGGTGATGTATTAGTTTGAGGTGATGTATTAGTTTGAGGTGATGTATTAGATTGAGGTGATGTATTAGATTGAGGTGATGTATTAGTGTGAGGTGATGTGTTAGATTGAGGTGATGTATTAGATTGAGGTGATGTATTAAATTGAGGTGATGTATCAGATTGAGGTGATGTATCAGATTGAGGTGATGTATCAGATTGAGGTGATGTATTAGATTGAGGTGATGTATTAGATTGAGGTGATGTATTAGATTGAGGTGATGTATTAGATTGAGGTGATGTATTAGTTTCAGGTGATGTATTAGATTGAGGTGATGTATTAGTTTCAGGTGATGTATTTGATTGAGGTGATGTATTAGATTGAGGTGATGTATTAGTTTCAGGTGATGTATTAGATTGAGGTGATGTATTAGATTGAGGTGATGTATTTGATTGAGGTGATGTATTAGATTGAGGTGATGTATTAGACTGAGGTGATGTATTAGACTGAGGTGATGTATTTGATTGAGGTGATGTATTAGATTGAGGTGATGTATTAGTTTCAGGTGATGTATTAGATTGAGGTGATGTATTTGATTGAGGTGATGTATTAGATTGAGGTGATGTATTAGTTTCAGGTGATGTATTAGATTGAGGTGATGTATTAGATTGAGGTGATGTATTAGATTGAGGTGATGTATTAGTTTCAGGTGATGTATTAGTTTCTGGTGATATATTAGATTGAGGTGATGTATTAGATTGAGGTGATGTATTAGTTTCAGGTGATGTATTAGATTGAGGTGATGTATTAGATTGAGGTGATGTAGTAGATTGAGGTGATGTATTAGTTTCAGGTGATGTATTAGATTGAGGTGATGTATTAGATTGAGGTGATGTATTAGTTTCAGGTGATGTATTAGATTGAGGTGATGTATTAGATTGAGGTGATGTATTAGTTTGAGGTGATGTATTAGATTGAGGTGATGTATTAGATTGAGGTGATGTATTAGTTTCAGGTGATGTATTAGTTTCAGGTGATGTATTAGTTTCAGGTGATGTATTAGATTGAGGTGATGTATTAGATTGAGGTGATGTATTAGATTGAGGTGATGTTTTAGTGTGAGGTGATGTATTAGATTGAGGTGATGTATTAGTTTCAGGTGATGTATTAGATTGAGGTGATGTATTAGATTGAGGTGATGTATTAGATTGAGGTGATGTATTAGATTGAGGTGATGTATTAGTTTCAGGTGATGTATTAGATTGAGGTGATGTATCAGTTTCAGGTGATGTATTAGATTGAGGTGAAGTATTAGAGTGAGGTGATGTATTAGATTGAGGTGATGTATTAGTTTCAGGTGATGTATTAGATTGAGGTGATGTATTAGATTGAGGTGATGTATTAGTTTCAGGTGATGTATTAGATTGAGGTGATGTATTAGATTGAGGTGATGTATTAGTTTCAGGTGATGTATTAGATTGAGGTGATTTATTAGATTGAGGTGATGTATTAGTTTCAGGTGATGTATTAGATTCAGGTGATGTATTAGTTTCAGGTGATGTATTAGATTGAGGTGATGTATTAGATTGAGTTGATGTATTAGAGTGAGGCGATGTATTAGATTGAGGTGATGTTTTAGATTGAGGTGATGTATTAGTTTCAGGTGATGTATTAGTTTCAGGTGATGTATTAGATTGAGGTGATGTATTAGTTTGAGGTGATGTATTAGTTTGAGGTGATGTATTAGTTTGAGGTGATGTATTAGATTGAGGTGATGTATTATATTCTGGCGATGTATTAGTTTCATGTGATGTATTAGATTGAGGTGATGTATTCGATTGAGGTGATGTATTAGTTTCAGGTGATGTATCAGATTGAGGTGATGTATTAGATTGAGGTGATGTATTAGTTTCAGGTGATGTATTAGTTTCAGGTGATGTATTAGATTGAGGTGATGTATTAGATTGAGGTGATGTATTAGTTTCAGGTGATGTATTAGATTGAGGTGATGTATTAGATTGAGGTGATGTATTAGATTGAGGTGATGTATTAGATTGAGGTGATGTATTAGTTTGAGGTGATGTATTAGTTTCAGGTGATGTATTAGATTGAGGTGATGTATTAGTTTCAGGTGATGTATTAGATTGAGGTGATGTATTAGATTGAGGTGATGTATTAGATTGAGGTGATGTATTAGTTTCAGGTGTTGTATTAGATTGAGGTGATGTATTAGATTGAGGTGATGTATTAGATTGAGGTGATGTATTAGATTGAGGTGATGTATTAGATTGAGGTGATGTATTAGATTGAGGTGATGTATTAGTTTGAGGTGATGTATTAGTTTGAGGTGATGTATTAGATTGAGGTGATGTATTAGATTGAGGTGATGTATTAGTTTCAGGTGATGTATTAGATTGAGGTGATGTATTAGATTGAGGTGATGTATTAGTTTCAGGTGATGTATTAGATTGAGGTGATGTATTAGATTGAGGTGATGTATTAGATTGAGGTGATGTATTAGTTTCAGGTGATGTATTAGATTGAGGTGATGTATTAGTTTCAGGTGATGTATCAGATTGAGGTGATGTATTAGATTGAGGTGATGTATTAGATTGAGGTGATGTATTAGATTGAGGTGATGTATTAGATTGAGGTGATGTATTAGTTTCAGGTGATGTATTAGATTGAGGTGATGTATTAGATTGAGGTGATGTATTAGATTGAGGTGATGTATTAGATTGAGGTGATGTATTAGTTTGAGGTGATGTATTAGTTTCAGGTGATGTATTAGATTGAGGTGATGTATTAGTTTCAGGTGATGTATTAGATTGAGGTGATGTATTAGATTGAGGTGATGTATTAGTTTCAGGTGATGTATTAGATTGAGGTGATTTATTAGATTGAGGTGATGTATTAGATTGAGGTGAATTATTAGTTTCAGGTGATGTATTAGATTGAGGTGATGTATTAGATTGAGGTGATGTATTAGTTTCAGGTGATGTATTAGATTGAGGTGATGTATTAGATTGAGGTGATGTATTAGTTTCAGGTGATGTATTAGATTGAGGTGATGTATTAGATTGAGGTGATGTATTAGTTTCAGGTGATGTATTAGTTTCAGGTGATGTATTAGATTGAGGTGATGTATTAGATTGAGGTGATGTATTAGATTGAGGTGATGTATTAGATTGAGGTGATGTATTAGTTTCAGGTGATGTATCAGATTGAGGTGATGTATTAGATTGAGGTGATGTATTAGTGTGAGGTGATGTATTAGATTGAGGTGATGTATTAGATTGAGGTGATGTATTAGTTTCAGGTGATGTATCAGATTGAGGTGATGTATTAGATTGAGGTGATGTATTAGTGTGAGGTGATGTATTAGTGTGAGGTGATGTATTAGATTGAGGTGATGTATTAGATTGAGGTGATGTATTAGATTGAGGTGATGTATTAAATTGAGGTGATGTATTAGATTGAGGTGATGTATCAGATTGAGGTGATGTATCAGATTGAGGTGATGTATTAGATTGAGGTGATGTATTAGATTGAGGTGATGTATTAGATTGAGGTGATGTATTAGATTGAGGTGATGTATTAGTTTCAGGTGATGTATTAGATTGAGGTGATGTATTAGTTTCAGGTGATGTATTAGATTGAGGTGATGTATTAGATTGAGGTGATGTATTAGTTTCAGGTGATGTATTAGATTGAGGTGATGTATTAGATTGAGGTGATGTATTAGTTTCAGGTGATGTATTAGATTGAGGTGATGTATTAGATTGAGGTGATGTATTAGTTTCAGGTGATGTATTAGTTTCAGGTGATGTATTAGATTGAGGTGATGTATTAGATTGAGGTGATGTATTAGATTGAGGTGATGTATTAGTTTCAGGTGATGTATCAGATTGAGGTGATGTATTAGATTGAGGTGATGTATTAGTGTGAGGTGATGTATTAGATTGAGGTGATGTATTAGATTGAGGTGATGTATTAGTTTCAGGTGATGTATCAGATTGAGGTGATGTATTAGATTGAGGTGATGTATTAGTGTGAGGTGATGTATTAGTGTGAGGTGATGTATTAGTGTGAGGTGATGTATTAGATTGAGGTGATGTATTAAATTGAGGTGATGTATTAGATTGAGGTGATGTATCAGATTGAGGTGATGTATCAGATTGAGGTGATGTATCAGATTGAGGTGATGTATTAGATTGAGGTGATGTATTAGATTGAGGTGATGTATTAGATTGAGGTGATGTATTAGTTTCAGGTGATGTATTAGATTGAGGTGATGTATTAGTTTCAGGTGATGTATTTGATTGAGGTGATGTATTAGATTGAGGTGATGTATTAGATTGAGGTGATGTATTAGTTTCAGGTGATGTATTAGATTGAGGTGATGTATTAGATTGAGGTGATGTATTAGATTGAGGTGAATTATTAGTTTCAGGTGATGTATTAGATTGAGGTGATGTATTAGATTGAGGTGATGTATTAGTTTCAGGTGATGTATTAGATTGAGGTGATGTATTAGATTGAGGTGATGTATTAGTTTCAGGTGATGTATTAGATTGAGGTGATGTATTAGATTGAGGTGATGTATTAGATTGAGGTGATGTATTAGTTTCAGGTGATGTATTAGATTGAGGTGATGTATTAGATTGAGGTGATGTATTAGATTGAGGTGATGTATTAGATTGAGGTGATGTATTAGTTTCAGGTGATGTATCAGATTGAGGTGATGTATTAGATTGAGGTGATGTATTAGTGTGAGGTGATGTATTAGATTGAGGTGATGTATTAGATTGAGGTGATGTATTAGTTTCAGGTGATGTATCAGATTGAGGTGATGTATTAGATTGAGGTGATGTATTAGTGTGAGGTGATGTATTAGTGTGAGGTGATGTATTAGTGTGAGGTGATGTATTAGATTGAGGTGATGTATTAGATTGAGGTGATGTATTAAATTGAGGTGATGTATTAGATTGAGGTGATGTATCAGATTGAGGTGATGTATCAGATTGAGGTGATGTATCAGATTGAGGTGATGTATTAGATTGAGGTGATGTATTAGATTGAGGTGATGTATTAGATTGAGGTGATGTATTAGATTGAGGTGATGTATTAGTTTCAGGTGATGTATTAGATTGAGGTGATGTATTAGTTTCAGGTGATGTATTAGATTGAGGTGATGTATTAGATTGAGGTGATGTATTAGTTTCAGGTGATGTATTAGATTGAGGTGATGTATTAGATTGAGGTGATGTATTAGTTTCAGGTGATGTATTAGTTTCAGGTGATGTATTAGTTTCAGGTGATGTATTAGATTGAGGTGATGTATTAGATTGAGGTGATGTATTAGATTGAGGTGATGTATTAGTTTCAGGTGATGTATCAGATTGAGGTGATGTATTAGATTGAGGTGATGTATTAGTGTGAGGTGATGTATTAGATTGAGGTGATGTATTAGATTGAGGTGATGTATTAGTTTCAGGTGATGTATCAGATTGAGGTGATGTATTAGATTGAGGTGATGTATTAGTGTGAGGTGATGTATTAGTGTGAGGTGATGTATTAGTGTGAGGTGATGTATTAGATTGAGGTGATGTATTAGATTGAGGTGATGTATTAAATTGAGGTGATGTATTAGATTGAGGTGATGTATCAGATTGAGGTGATGTATCAGATTGAGGTGATGTATCAGATTGAGGTGATGTATCAGATTGAGGTGATGTATTAGATTGAGGTGATGTATTAGATTGAGGTGATGTATTAGATTGAGGTGATGTATTAGTTTCAGGTGATGTATTAGATTGAGGTGATGTATTAGTTTCAGGTGATGTATTTGATTGAGGTGATGTATTAGATTGAGGTGATGTATTAGTTTCAGGTGATGTATTAGATTGAGGTGATGTATTAGATTGAGGTGATGTATTAGATTGAGGTGATGTATTAGTTTCAGGTGATGTATCAGATTGAGGTGATGTATTAGATTGAGGTGATGTATTAGATTGAGGTGATGTATTAGATTGAGGTGATGTATTAGATTGAGGTGATGTATTAGTTTCAGGTGATGTATTAGATTGAGGTGATGTATTAGATTGAGGTGATGTATTAGATTGAGGTGATGTATTAGTTTGAGGTGATGTATTAGTTTCAGGTGATGTATTAGATTGAGGTGATGTATTAGTTTCAGGTGATGTATTAGATTGAGGTGATGTATTAGATTGAGGTGATGTATTAGATTGAGGTGATGTTTTAGATTGAGGTGATGTATTAGTTTCAGGTGATGTATTAGATTGAGGTGATGTATTAGATTGAGGTGATGTATTAGATTGAGGTGATGTATTAGTTACAGGTGATGTATTAGATTGAGGTGAATTATTAGTTTCAGGTGATGTATTAGATTGAGGTGATGTATTAGATTGAGTTGATGTATTAGTTTCAGGTGATGTATTAGATTGAGGTGATGTATTAGATTGAGGTGATGTATTAGTTTCAGGTGATGTATTAGATTGAGGTGATGTATTAGATTGAGGTGATGTATTAGTTTCAGGTGATGTATTAGTTTCAGGTGATGTATTAGATTGAGGTGATGTATTAGTTTCAGGTGATGTATTAGATTGAGGTGATGTATTAGATTGAGGTGATGTATTAGATTGAGGTGATGTATTAGATTGAGGTGATGTATTAGTTACAGGTGATGTATTAGATTGAGGTGAATTATTAGTTTCAGGTGATGTATTAGATTGAGGTGATGTATTAGATTGAGGTGATGTATTAGATTGAGGTGATGTATTAGTTACAGGTGATGTATTAGATTGAGGTGAATTATTAGTTTCAGGTGATGTATTAGATTGAGGTGATGTATTAGATTGAGGTGATGTATTAGTTTCAGGTGATGTATTAGATTGAGGTGATGTATTAGATTGAGGTGATGTATTAGTTTCAGGTGATGTATTAGATTGAGGTGATGTATTAGATTGAGGTGATGTATTAGTTTCAGGTGATGTATTAGTTTCAGGTGATGTATTAGATTGAGGTGATGTATTAGTTTCAGGTGATGTATTAGATTGAGGTGATGTATTAGATTGAGGTGATGTATTAGATTGAGGTGATGTATTAGTTACAGGTGATGTATTAGATTGAGGTGAATTATTAGTTTCAGGTGATGTATTAGATTGAGGTGATGTATTAGATTGAGGTGATGTATTAGTTTCAGGTGATGTATTAGATTGAGGTGATGTATTAGATTGAGGTGATGTATTAGTTTCAGGTGATGTATTAGATTGAGGTGATGTATTAGATTGAGGTGATGTATTAGTTTCAGGTGATGTATTAGTTTCAGGTGATGTATTAGATTGAGGTGATGTATTAGATTGAGGTGATGTATTAGATTGAGGTGATGTATTAGTTTCAGGTGATGTATCAGATTGAGGTGATGTATTAGATTGAGGTGATGTATTAGTGTGAGGTGATGTATTAGATTGAGGTGATGTATTAGATTGAGGTGATGTATTAGTTTCAGGTGATGTATCAGATTGAGGTGATGTATTAGATTGAGGTGATGTATTAGATTGAGGTGATGTATTAGTGTGAGGTGATGTATTAGTGTGAGGTGATGTATTAGATTGAGGTGATGTATTAGATTGAGGTGATGTATTAAATTGAGGTGATGTATTAGATTGAGGTGATGTATCAGATTGAGGTGATGTATCAGATTGAGGTGATGTATCAGATTGAGGTGATGTATCAGATTGAGGTGATGTATTAGATTGAGGTGATGTATTAGATTTAGGTGATGTATTAGATTGAGGTGATGTATTAGATTGAGGTGATGTATTAGTTTCAGGTGATGTATTAGATTGAGGTGATGTATTAGTTTCAGGTGATGTATTTGATTGAGGTGATGTATTAGATTGAGGTGATGTATTAGTTTCAGGTGATGTATTAGATTGAGGTGATGTATTAGATTGAGGTGATGTATTTGATTGAGGTGATGTATTTGATTGAGGTGATGTATTAGATTGAGGTGATGTATTAGATTGAGGTGATGTATTAGATTGAGGTGATGTATTAGATTGAGGTGATGTATTTGATTGAGGTGATGTATTAGATTGAGGTGATGTATTAGATTGAGGTGATGTATTAGTTTCAGGTGATGTATTAGATTGAGGTGATGTATTAGATTGAGGTGATGTATTTGATTGATGTGATGTATTAGATTGATGTGATGTATTAGATTGAGGTGATGTATTAGTTTCAGGTGATGTATTAGATTGAGGTGATGTATTAGATTGAGGTGATGTATTAGATTGAGGTGATGTATTAGTTTCAGGTGATGTATTAGTTTCAGGTGATGTATTAGTTTCAGGTGATGTATTAGATTGAGGTGATGTATTAGATTGAGGTGATGTATTAGTTTCAGGTGATGTATTAGATTGAGGTGATGTATTAGATTGAGGTGATGTAGTAGATTGAGGTGATGTATTAGATTGAGGTGATGTATTAGATTGAGGTGATGTATTAGTTTCAGGTGATGTATTTGATTGAGGTGATGTATTAGATTGAGGTGATGTATTAGATTGAGGTGATGTATTAGATTGAGGTGATGTATTAGATTGAGGTGATGTATTAGTTTCAGGTGATGTATTAGTTTCAGGTGATGCATTAGATTGAGGTGATGTATTACATTGAGGTGATGTATTAGATTGAGGTGATGTATTAGATTGAGGTGATGTATTAGATTGAGGTGATGTATTAGATTGAGGTGATGTATTAGTTTCAGGTGATGTATTAGATTGAGGTGATGTATTAGATTGAGGTGATGTATTAGTTTCAGGTGATGTATTAGATTGAGGTGATGTATTAGATTGAGGTGATGTATTAGATTGAGGTGATGTATTAGTTTCAGGTGATGTATTAGTTTCAGGTGATGTATTAGTTTCAGGTGATGTATTAGTTTGAGGTGATGTATTAGATTGAGGTGATGTTTTAGTGTGAGGTGATGTTTTAGTGTGAGGTGATGTATTAGTTTCAGGTGATGTATTAGTTTGAGGTGATGTATTAGTGTGAGGTGATGTATTAGATTGAGGTGATGCATTAGATTGAGGTGATGTATTAGATTGAGGTGATGTATTAGATTGAGGTGATGTATTAGTTTCAGGTGATGTATCAGATTGAGGTGATGTATTAGATTGAGGTGATGTATTAGATTGAGGTGATGTATTAAATTGAGGTGATGTATTAGATTGAGGTGATGTATTAGATTGAGGTGATGTATTAGTGTGAGGTGATGTATTAGATTGAGGTGATGTATTAGATTGAGGTGATGTATTAGATTGAGGTGATGTATTAGATTGAGGTGATGTATTAGATTGAGGTGATGTATTAGATTGAGGTGATGTATTAGTTTCAGGTGATGTATTAGATTGAGGTGATGTATTAGATTGAGGTGATGTATTAGATTGAGGTGATGTATTAGTTTCAGGTGATGTATTTGATTGAGGTGATGTATTAGATTGAGGTGATGTATTAGTTTCAGGTGATGTATTAGATTGAGGTGATGTATTAGATTGAGGTGATGTATTAGATTGAGGTGATGTATTAGATTGAGGTGATGTATTAGTTTCAGGTGATGTATTAGTTTCAGGTGATGTATTAGTTTCAGGTGATGTATTAGATTGAGGTGATGTATTAGATTGAGGTGATGTATTAGTTTCAGGTGATGTATTAGATTGAGGTGATGTATTAGATTGAGGTGATGTAGTAGATTGAGGTGATGTATTAGATTGAGGTGATGTATTAGATTGAGGTGATGTATTAGTTTCAGGTGATGTATTTGATTGAGGTGATGTATTAGATTGAGGTGATGTATTAGATTGAGGTGATGTATTAGATTGAGGTGATGTATTAGTTTCAGGTGATGTATTAGTTTCAGGTGATGTATTACATTGAGGTGATGTATTACATTGAGGTGATGTATTAGATTGAGGTGATGTATTAGATTGAGGTGATGTATTAGATTGAGGTGATGTATTAGATTGAGGTGATGTATTAGTTTCAGGTGATGTATTAGATTGAGGTGATGTATTAGATTGAGGTGATGTATTAGTTTCAGGTGATGTATTAGATTGAGGTGATGTATTAGATTGAGGTGATGTATTAGTTTCAGGTGATGTATTAGTTTCAGGTGATGTATTAGTTTGAGGTGATGTATTAGATTGAGGTGATGTTTTAGTGTGAGGTGATGTTTTAGTGTGAGGTGATGTATTAGTTTCAGGTGATGTATTAGTTTGAGGTGATGTATTAGTGTGAGGTGATGTATTAGATTGAGGTGATGCATTAGATTGAGGTGATGTATTAGATTGAGGTGATGTATTAGATTGAGGTGATGTATTAGTTTCAGGTGATGTATCAGATTGAGGTGATGTATTAGATTGAGGTGATGTATTAAATTGAGGTGATGTATTAGATTGAGGTGATGTATTAGATTGAGGTGATGTATTAGTGTGAGGTGATGTATTAGATTGAGGTGATGTATTAGATTGAGGTGATGTATTAGATTGAGGTGATGTATTAGATTGATGTGATGTATTAGATTGAGGTGATGTATTAGTTTCAGGTGATGTATTAGATTGAGGTGATGTATTAGATTGAGGTGATGTATTAGATTGAGGTGATGTATTAGTTTCAGGTGATGTATTTGATTGAGGTGATGTATTAGATTGAGGTGATGTATTAGTTTCAGGTGATGTATTAGATTGAGGTGATGTATTAGATTGAGGTGATGTATTAGATTGAGGTGATGTATTTGATTGAGGTGATGTATTAGATTGAGGTGATGTATTAGTTTCAGGTGATGTATTAGATTGAGGTGATGTATTAGATTGAGGTGATGTATTGGATTGAGGTGATGTATTAGATTGAGGTGATGTATTAGTTTCAGGTGATGTATTAGTTTCAGGTGATGTATTAGATTGATGTGATGTATTAGATTGAGGTGATGTATTAGATTGAGGTGATGTATTAGATTGAGGTGATCTATTAGTTTCAGGTGATGTATTTGATTGAGGTGATGTATTAGATTGAGGTGATGTATTAGATTGAGGTGATGTATTAGATTGAGGTGATGTATTAGATTGAGGTGATGTATTAGTTTCAGGTGATGTATTAGATTGAGGTGATGTATTAGATTGAGGTGATGTATTAGATTGAGGTGATGTATTTGATTGAGGTGATGTATTAGATTGAGGTGATGTATTAGTTTCAGGTGATGTATTAGATTGAGGTGATGTATTAGATTGAGGTGATGTATTAGATTGAGGTGATGTATTTGATTGAGGTGATGTATTAGATTGAGGTGATGTATTAGTTTCAGGTGATGTATTAGATTGAGGTGATGTATTAGATTGAGGTGATGTATTAGATTGAGGTGATGTATTAGATTGAGGTGATGTATTAGATTGAGGTGATGTATTAGTTTCAGGTGATGTATTAGTTTCAGGTGATGTATTAGATTGATGTGATGTATTAGATTGAGGTGATGTATTAGTTTCAGGTGATGTATTAGATTGAGGTGATGTATTAGATTGAGGTGATGTATTAGATTGAGGTGATGTATTAGTTTCAGGTGATGTATTTGATTGAGGTGATGTATTAGATTGAGGTGATGTATTAGATTGAGGTGATGTATTTGATTGAGGTGATGTATTAGATTGAGGTGATGTATTAGATTGAGGTGATGTATTAGTTTCAGGTGATGTATTAGTTTCAGGTGATGTATTAGATTGAGGTGATGTATTAGTTTCAGGTGATGTATTAGATTGAGGTGATGTATTAGATTGAGGTGATGTATTAGATTGAGGTGATGTATTAGTTTCAGGTGATGTATTAGAGTGAGGTGATGTATTAGATTGAGGTGATGTATTAGATTGAGGTGATGTATTAGATTGAGGTGATGTATTAGTTTCAGGTGATGTATTAGATTGAGGTGATGTATTAGATTGAGGTGATGTATTAGATTGAGGTGATGTATTAGTTTCAGGTGATGTATTAGATTGAGGTGATGTATTAGTTTCTGGTAATAAAAGCAAAATACTGCGGATGCTGGAAATCTGAAACAAAAACAAGAAATGCTGGATTCACTCAGCAGGTCTGGCAGCATCTGTGGAAAGAGAAGCAGAGTTAACGTTTTGGGTCAGTGACCCTTCTTTGGAACTGACAAATATTAGAAAAGTCACAGATTATAAACAAGTGAGGTGGGGGTTGGGCAAGAGATAACAAAGGAGAAGGTGCAGATTGGACCAGGCCACATAGCTGACCAAAAGGTCACAGAGCAAAGGCAAACAATATGTTAATGGTGTTTTGAAAGACAAAGCATTAGTACAGATTAGGTGTGAATATACTGAATATAGAACATCAGCAAGTGCAAACCTGAAGAAAAACAACCTGAGAAAAACAGTGGGTAAGCAAACTGAACAAACTAAGATGAAATGAAATAAATGCAAAAAATGTAAAAAGGAATGCAAAAAAAAAAAGGAAGAAAAAATAACTAAAAATGACTAAAAATGAAAGTATAGTGGGGGGCTGTCATGCTCTGAAATTATTGAACTCAATGTTCAGTCCGGCAGGCTGTAGTGTGCCTAATCGGTAGATGAGATGCTGTTCCTCGAGCTTGCGTTGATGTTCACTGGAACACTGCAGCAATCCCAGGACAGAGATGTGAGCATGAGAGCAGGGGGGAGTGTTGAAATGGCAAGCAACCGGAAGCTCAGGGTCCTGCTTGCGGACTGAGCAGAGATGAAGTATTAGATTGAGGTGATGTATTTGATTGAGGTGATGTATTAGATTGAGGTGATGTATTAGATTGAGGTGATGTATTAGATTGAGGTGATGTATTAGATTGAGGTGATGTATTTGATTGAGGTGATGTATTAGATTGAGGTGATGTATTAGATTGAGGTGATGTATTAGATTGAGGTGATGTATTAGATTGAGGTGATGTATCAGATTGAGGTGATGTATTAGATTGAGGTGATGTATTAGATTGAGGTGATGTATTAGATTGAGGTGATGTATTAGTTTCAGGTGATGTATTAGATTGAGGTGATGTATTAGATTGAGGTGATGTATTAGTTTCAGGTGATGTATTAGATTGAGGTGATGTATTAGATTGAGGTGATGTATTAGATTGAGGTGATGTTTTAGTGTGAGGTGATGTTTTAGTGTGAGGTGATGTTTTAGTGTGAGGTGATGTATTAGTTTCAGGTGATGTATTAGTTTGAGGTGATGTATTAGATTGAGGTGATGTATTAGATTGAGGTGATGTATTAGATTGAGGTGATGTATTAGATTGAGGTGATGTTTTAGTGTGAGGTGATGTTTTAGTGTGAGGTGATGTTTTAGTGTGAGGTGATGTATTAGTTTCAGGTCATGTATTAGTTTGAGGTGATGTATTAGATTGAGGTGATGTATTAGATTGAGGTGATGTATTAGATTGAGGTGATGTATTAGATTGAGGTGATGTATTAGATTGAGGTGATGTATTAGATTGAGGTGATGTATTTGATTGAGGTGATGTATTAGATTGAGGTGATGTATTAGATTGAGGTGATGTATTAGATTGAGGTGATGTATTAGATTGAGGTGATGTATTAGTGTGAGGTGATGTATTAGTTTCAGGTGATGTATTAGTTTCAGGTGATGTATTAGTTTCAGGTGATGTATTAGATTGAGGTGATGTATTAGTGTGAGGTGATGTATTAGTTTCAGGTGATGTATTAGATTGAGGTGATGTATTAGTGTGAGGTGATGTATTAGTGTGAGGTGATGTATTAGTTTCAGGTGATGTATTAGATTGAGGTGATGTATTAGATTGAGGTGATGTATTTGATTGAGGTGATGTATTTGATTGAGGTGATGTATTAGATTGAGGTGATGTATTAGATTGAGGTGATGTATTAGATTGAGGTGATGTATTAGATTGAGGTGATGTATTAGTGTGAGGTGATGTATTAGTTTCAGGTGATGTATTAGTTTCAGGTGATGTATTAGTTTCAGGTGATGTATTAGATTGAGGTGATGTATTAGTGTGAGGTGATGTATTAGTTTCAGGTGATGTATTAGATTGAGGTGATGTATTAGATTGAGGTGATGTATTAGATTGAGGTGATGTATTAGATTGAGGTGATGTATTAGTTTCAGGTGATGTATTAGTTTCAGGTGATGTATTAGATTGAGGTGATGTATTAGTGTGAGGTGATGTATTAGTTTCAGGTGATGTATTAGATTGAGGTGATGTATTAGATTGAGGTGATGTATTAGTTTCAGGTGATGTATTAGATTGAGGTGATGTATTAGATTGAGGTGATGTGTTAGATTGAGGTGATGTGTTAGATTGAGGTGATGTATTAGATTGAGGTGATGTATTAGATTGAGGTGATGTATTAGATTGAGGTGATGTATTAGATTGAGGTGATGTATTAGATTGAGGTGATGTATTTGATTGAGGTGATGTATTAGATTGAGGTGATGTATTAGATTGAGGTGATGTATTAGATTGAGGTGATGTATTTGATTGAGGTGATGTATTTGATTGAGGTGATGTATTTGATTGAGGTGATGTATTTGATTGAGGTGATGTATTTGATTGAGGTGATGTATTAGATTGAGGTGATGTATTAGATTGAGGTGATGTATTTGATTGAGGTGATGTATTAGATTGAGGTGATGTATTAGTTTCAGGTGATGTATTAGTTTCAGGTGATGTATTAGATTGAGGTGATGTATTAGATTGAGGTGATGTATTAGATTGAGGTGATGTATTAGATTGAGGTGATGTGTTAGATTGAGGTGATGTATTTGTGTGAGGTGATGTATTAGATTGAGGTGATGTATTAGATTGAGGTGATGTATTAGACAGAGGTGATGTATTAGACAGAGGTGATGTATTTGTGTGAGGTGATGTATTAGATTGAGGTGATGTATTAGATTGAGGTGATGTATTAGATTGAGGTGATGTTTTCGTGTGAGGTGATGTTTTCGTGTGAGGTGATGTATTAGACAGAGGTGATGTATGAGTATGGGGTGATGTATTGGTGTGAGGTGGTGTATCGCGTTCGTCAGAGCTGGCGGGCAGCCATAAAGACGGGGCTAAAGTGTGGCGAGTCGAAGAGACTTAGTAGTTGGCAGGAAAAAAGACAGAGGCGCAAGGGGAGAGCCAACTGTGTAACAGCCCCGCCAAACATATTTCTCTGCAGCACCTGTGGACGAGCCTGTCACTCTGGAATTGGCCTTTGTAGCCACTCCAGGCGCTGCTTCACAAACCACTGACCACCTCCAGGCGCTTATCCATTGTCTCGCGAGATAAGGAGGCCAAAGAAGATGTATTAGATTGAGGTGATGTATTAGTGTGGGGTGATGTTTTAGTGTGGGGTGAGGTATTAGAGTGAGGTGAGGTATTAGATTGAGGTGACGTATTGGTGTGGGGTGACGTATTAGTGTGGGGTGACGTATTAGTGTGAGGTGACGTATTAGATTGAGGTGACGTATTGGTGTGGGGTGACGTATTAGATTGAGGTGACGTATTAGATTGAGGTGACGTATTAGATTGAGGTGACGTATTGGTGTGGGGTGACGTATTGGTGTGAGGTGAAGTATTAGATTGAGGTGAAGTATTAGATTGAGGTGAAGTATTAGATTGAGGTGACGTATTAGATTGAGGTGACGTATTAGATTGAGGTGACGTATTGGTGTGGGGTGACGTATTAGTGTGAGGTGAGGTATTAGATTGAGGTGACGTATTAGATTGAGGTGACGTATTGGTGTGGGGTGACGTATTAGTTTGCGCAGCTATTACAATCGAAGGTGTTGCGTCACTTTGAATACCTGCATCAGGTATAAGGGCTTTGAAGACTGGAGGGGCTATATCACTGGAGAGACTTTATAAAGTGGAGTGGCTGTTTCCATTGTAGGAGCTGTGTCAGGGGTAGGGGATGTGTTGGCTGGAGGGGCTGTTTTACCGGGTGCAGTAGAATTGCCCTGAGAGAGACACTAACATTTGGAGTTGAATTACTTTTTGGTCACAGTCGAGTGAAGGACATCACTGAAACATGAGATCTAGGGATGAGACTGATGATGTAGGAAAGAACAACTTCATTGCTGGGAGAATGCAGCATCCAATTTTCATTAGTTAATTAATGTGATCGGAATTGTCCAGTCTTTGGAGCTTTCCAATTCAATCTCAGAAATAAATGTAGTCATTCACAACACGGACTGTACTTGATGTCGTAATCTGTTCATGAGAAAAAAAACATTTTGAACAATGTTGCAACCTCAGTATCCCTGTGGAGATCTCACAGGGTATAATTTACAGGCACTGGCAATGTGTTGCCTCAGAGTTTAATACAGAGAGATTGGCAGCAGCACGAAGGGACACATCACTTCACACAGAAAATGATTGAAACATTTTACGGTGTCGTGAAAATATACTACCTAATCCTTGCCAGCATTGGTGTTTCTGGTAAGTGACTATAACTATTGAAGTTGGGGAAATGTGTGTGTGAGTTAATCACTGGTTTTACTCTGTGGCTGATAATGTTACATGCTGATCTAGTGGTCACTGATCTACTAACATCTGATCAGTGATATCATTTCCTTAAGTGAAATATTCTGAATAATCTTTGTAGTTTTAATCTATTTCCTCAACTGATGAACCTTTGTTTGTAACTGGCAGGCTCTTTGAATTATAAAGTTATTGCATTTAGTGGAATATCATGTAATGTTGAATTAGCCCTCAGTGAAGGCAACTCTCTGAGTGAAGGCATTAGTGGGAGCATCAGTTAGTGGAAAATCAACATGAGTGTGGGTCACGAACCTGACCCTAGTGAATATGTATTACTGGGGGTATCTGTCACTGTAGAATTGTATGGAGTGTGGGTCACTAACTGGAGTGGAACATCTCACCACGGTGACCATGTAGTACTGGGAGTACCTGTCACTGTAGAATCGTACTGAGTGTGGGTCACTAACCGAAGTGGAACACCTGACCCCGGTGACCATGTATTATTGGGAGTATCTGTCACTGTAGAATCGTACTGAGTGTGGGTCACTAACCGAAGTGGAACACCTGACCCCGGTGACCATGTATTATTGGGAGTATCTGTCACTGTAGAATCGTACTGAGTGTCGGTCACTAACCGAAGTGGAACACCTGACCCCGGTGACCATGTATTACTGAGATTATCTGTTCCTGTAGAATTGTGTGGGTCACTAATCGGAGTGGAACACCTGACCCCAGTGACCACGTATGACTGGGATTATCTGTCACTTTAGAATTGTACTGTGTGTGAGTCACTAACTGGAATTAAACAAGTTAGTCCT
Source organism: Heterodontus francisci (assembly GCF_036365525.1). NCBI lineage: Eukaryota > Metazoa > Chordata > Chondrichthyes > Heterodontiformes > Heterodontidae > Heterodontus > Heterodontus francisci. Next base: position 32,289,070 of record NC_090409.1, on the reverse strand, counting down.
ATTTTGAAATCATTGTTTTAGGTGACTGATCTCTCCCTTCCGTGGAGTTGTCTCTATGTTTTGCGAATGTAATCGATTGCAAACAGGAAGATTTTTGCTTATGTTTGGTAATAAATGTATAAAGTGAAATGTTTCAATAATGCTCTGTTTCCCATTGAACTGCTCCAACAGAAACAGATATTTACTATTTACTGACAGGTAAAGAGCAGAACAGCACTGTTACTGTGTTCAAATCCTCTGTATAATGATGTTTCTTCCACTGAGTATAGTTACTGTAAACACTTTAATTGTTTTAGTGTTGATTAATCCCCTTTCCCAACCCGGTCCTGAGAATCTGTGGGTCATGAGTGCTGAGTTTTATTGTCCTGCTATGACACAGGGTTAATATTGGGCTCTGGTTTTTGAATCGTCCACTTCTGTAACTGATTAAAGTTTGACGGATCAATTCTTATCTATGATTCAGGGTCTCTACACATGGTGCCTTGACAGATCTCTGTCCTTAGCTCAGTGAGGTGTGACCCTGTGAGGGGAGACACCTAGAACTGAGGAACATATATATCAGGTTTTCATAATACAGAGCTCAGACCGAGGGCAGTAAATAATAACATTAGTAAACTGTTAATAATGAAATAAATCCTGCACTTCTCTCAGTTCTGGTATCATCCTGGTTAAAATAATTGTACCTTTTCCGGTATATCAATATTCTTTTTGTAATATGGAGACCAGAACTGTACACAGTACATTAAGCGTGGGATAACCAAGATTGTACATTGGTTCAATATCAGCTCTTTGCTTTTTCAATTCCATTCCTCTAGAAATGAACTCCAGTGCTTTGTTTGCATTTTTCTGGTCTTGTTAACCTGTGTTGCTACTTTAAATGGTTAGTGAATCTGTGGCCCTGAAACCCTCTGTCCCTCGACCCCATTCAGATGCTTATTTTCCAAGGAGTATTTGGGAAGCTTATTCTTCCAATCAAAATTCATCACCTCACACTTAGCTCTGCTGAAATAAATTTGCCATTTAAATATTCCTTGTACAAGTTTATTAATTATTAATATATTCAGGTATTTTGTTTCATTCTTCCTTTGTATTTACTGTTCTCTTAATTTGGATTTGTCTGTAAATTTTGAAATTGTGATTCTGCTTCCCGATTCCATATTGGAAATGGTGAACGACAGTGTTCCCAGTGATGATCCTTGTGGAATATCACTTGCTACCTTCCGTCAGTCTGAGGAAATACCTTTAACCCCCTACTCTCTGTTTTCTGTTGTAGCCAGCTCGCTCTCCATTCTGCTGCTTGTCTCCTAACTCCACTTGCTCTGAGATTAGTGATGAGTCTGCTGTGTGCTACCTTATCAAAGGCCTTTAGAAAATCACAGTACATTACATCGACTGTATTAGTCTTATCCACTCTTTCTGATATTATTCAAAGAATTCAATAAGATTGGTCAGGAATGACGTTCCTTTTGGAATTTGTGCCGACCACTCTTTATTGTGTTATGTGTTTGGAGATATTTTTCTCTTGCATCTTTGAATAAGGATTTCATTATCTTTCCTACCACTGATGTTATGCGAACTGGTCTTGAAGTTTTTTCTGTTGAATTGATTCAATTATTATTTTGACAGTTTAGTTCCTCCCCTCAGTGATCCTTCTCCCTCCTTCAGACTCTGAATCCTCATCCACTGGTTCATTCTGCCCTGACTGTCCCACAACATGCGTGTCTTCCTTCCCTCTGAGCTCAGAGCTGTGCCCCAGAATTCCATTTACATTCCTATCTATGTCAGTCTGCCCCACTCGGGTCCAAAGTCCAGTAAACCTGAGCTCTCATTAAACTCCCACAGGATGGGATCCTGCCTGATAGACACCATGCCCAGTTTCCCTCCACCATCTCCTGCTGATACATTCCGAGGGCCCCATTTGGAATTGATTTGTTTGGTTTCATTCCCTCGCCATTCCCACTGGAACCCCTCCCCAATCCCCCCTCCCCTCTCACCAGCTGTGGTCTGGGGAATGAAAACCCTCACAGGTTCCTGATCCTGACCCCTGTGCAGGGCACCTGTTGTAAAGTATAGGGTGTGTAAACCTCAGATAAATATTGGGATATTCCACTCTCAAATGGTGTTACTATGGACGCCTGTTTGGGTCTGAACTGTGCTGCCTTTGTGTAGGATACGTGGACCATTCTTTGTTCCTATCCTATTCAGGTTCCCTCCTTCACAGATTCTTTCCTGATACTTTGACTGTGCTCGTGTCATTTCCTTTTTTCAGCTTGAACTGGAGAATGTCATCTACTTTCCATCTAATTTCCACCCCTCCCTCAACTTCACATGGTCTGTCTCTGACACCTCCCTTCCTCGACTTCTCTACCTCCGGGGATTGGCCATCCACCAATATCTACTATAATCCCACCGACTACCATAGCTATCTTGATTATACTTCCTGCCACCCTGTCTCCTGGAAAAACTCTGTTCTATTCTCCCAGTCTCTCCACCTCCGTTCCATCTGTTCCCATGATGCTACCTTCCACATCAGTGCTTCTGAAATGTCTTCATTTTACCTCAGCTGAGGATTCCCTTCCACTGTGGTGACAGGCCCTCGACCGTGTCCATCCCATTTCTCATGTTACTGCTTTCCCCCCCTTCCCCTCCCTGCCAGACCAACGATAAGGTTCCCCCTTATCCTCACCTTCCATCCCACCAGCCTCCACGTTCAACACATCATCAACATTTCTGCCATATCCATCTAAGTCCACCACCAACCATATATTAGAGTCATAGAGTTTTACAGCACAGAAACAGGCCCTTCTGCCCAACATGTCTGTGCCGACTATCAAGCACCCGTCCAAGCTAATCCCATTTTCCCGTACCTGGCCCGTAGCCTTGTATGCTATGGCGTTTCAAGTGCTCATCTAAATACTTCTTAAATGTCGTGAGTGTTCCTTCCTCCACCACCCCTTCAGGCAGTGTGTTCCAGATTCCAACCACACTCTACCTTGAATCTATGGCCCCTTGTTATTGCCCTCTTCGCTAAGGGAAAAAGTTTCTTCCTATCTATCCTATCAATGCCCATCATAATTTTGTATACCTCAATCAGGTCCCCCCTCAGCCTTCTCCACTACAAGGAAAACAATCCCAGCCTATCCAGTCTCTCTTCATAACTGTAATGCTCCATCGCAGGCAACATCCTGGTGAATCTCCTCTGCACCCTCTCCATTGCACTACATCCTTCCTCTCGTGTGGTGACCAGAACTGTGCACAGTACTCCAGTTGTGGCCTAACCAGCATTTTACAGTGGCGCAGTGGTTAGCACCGCAGCCTCACAGCTCCAGGGACCTGGGTTCGATTCTGGGTACTGCCTGTGCGGAGTTTGCAAGTTCTCCCTGTGTCAGCGTGGGTTTCCTCCGGGTGCTCCGGTTTCCTCCCACATGCCAAAGACTTGCAGGTTGATAGGTTAATTGGCCATTATAAATTGCCCCTAGTATAGGTAGGTGGTAGGGAAAAATATAGGAACAGGTGGGGATGTGGTAGGAATATGGGATTAGTGTAGGATTAGTATAAATGGGTGGTTGATGGTCGGCACAGACTTTGTGGGACGAAGGGCCTGTTTCAGTGCTGTATCTCTACACTATAACCTCCCTGCTCTTATATTCTATGCCTCGGCTAATAAATATGCCTTCCTGGCCACCTTATCTACCTGTGCTGCTGCCTTCAGTGATCTATGGACAAGCACACCAAGGTCCCTCTGACCCTCTGTACTCCCTAGGGTCCTGCCATCCATCATATATTCCATTGTCTTGTTCAACCTCCCAAAGTGCATCACATCACATCGCTTCTCAGGATTAAACTCCATTTGCCACAGCTCTGCCTATCTTACCAACCCATCTATATCGTCCTGTAATCTAAGGCTTTCCTCCTCACTATTTACGACACCACCAATTTTCGTGTCGTCTGCGAACTTACCAATCATACCTCCTATATTCACTTCTAAATCACTCATGTACACTACAAACAGTAAGGGTCCCAGCACCGATCCCTGTGGTACCCCACTGGTCACAGGCTTCCATTCACAAAAACAACCCTCGACCATCACCCTCTGCCTCCTGCCACTAAGCCAATTTTGAATCCAATTTGCCAAATTGCCCTGGATCCCATGGGCTTTTACTTTCTTAACCAATCTCCCATGCGGGACTTTATCAAAAGCCTTACTGAAGTCCATGTAGACTACATCAACTGCCTTACCCTCATCTACACATCTAGTCACCTCCTCGAAAAATTCAATCAAATTTGTTAGACACGATCTCCCCCTGTCAAAGCCATGCTGACCATCCTGATCAGCCCCTGCCTCTCCAAGTGGAGATTAATGCTGTCTCTCAAAATTTTTTCCGATAATTTCCCAACCACTGATGTTAGACTCACAGGCTTATAATTACCTGGTTTATCCCTGCTACCCTTCTTGAATAATGGTACCACATTCGCTGTCCTCCAGTCCTCTGGCACCTCTCCTGTGGCTAGAGAGGATCTGAACATTGGTGTCAGAGCCCCCGCTATCTCCTCCCTTGCCTCACGTAACAGTCTGGGGTACATCTCATCTGGGCCTGGGGATTTATCCATCTTTAAGCCTGCTAAAACAGCTAATACTTCCTCCTTTTCAATGCTAATTTGATCAAGTATATCTCAATTCCCCTCCCTGATCACTACACCTACATCGTCCCTCTCTATAGTGAACACAGATGCTAAGTAATCGTTCAAAACCTCACCTATGTCCTCCCCTCCCAGTGACCCTGGTGTAGCCATCCTCCATTACCAGCACAGACCATCCCAGAAAGTGAGAGCTGCCCTCCCGTCCCATCCCTCATTGTGACACCCTGGTCCACTTCTCAGTTAACCCCAACATCTGCTCCCTTTCCTACACATGCAAACATAGGAGATATAATACCTGCCCTTTCGCCTCCTCCTTTCCCACTGTCAAAGGCCCCAAACACCCCTTTCTGAGTAAATAGTGATTTGCTTGCACTTTTTCTTCTTCTTCTTCTTCTTTGGCCTCCTTGTCTCGGGAGACAATGGGTAAGCGCCTGGAGGTGGTCAGTGGTTTGTGGAGCAGCGCCTGGAGTGGCTATAAAGGCCAATGCGAGAGTGACAGACTCTTCCACAGGTTCTGCAGATATAATTGGTTGTCAGGGCTGTTTCGCAGTTGGCTCTCCCCTTGCGCTTCTGTCTTTTTTCCTGCCAACTGCTAAGTCTCTTCGACTCGCCACACTTTAGCCCCGCCCTTATGGCTGCCCGCCAGCTCTGGCGATCGCTGGCAACTGACTCCCACGACTTGTGGTCAGTGTCACAGGACTTCATGTCGCGTTTGCAGACGTCTTTAAAGCGGAGACATGGACGGCCGGTGGGTCTGATACCAGTGACGAGCTCGCTGTACAATGTGTCCTTGGGGATCCTGCCATCTTCCATGCGGCTCACATGGCCACATTTTTACTTTTTAACAGTTTACTAACTGCATTCATTGCTCATGATGGAGTCTCCTGCACATTGGGAGAGGAGCAAACGCAGATTAAGTGATTTGCTTTGCTGGACTCCTCCGTTCCGTCTGTAAGTGTCAGCCTGAGCTTCCGGCCACTTGTCACTCTCATTCTACATCCCCAATACCACTCTGACCTCTCTATCCTCGACCTCCCACACTCTTCCACTGAAGCTCAATGAGGAACAGCACAGGATTTTGTCCATTTGGCATTTTATTGCCTTTCGGACTCAACTCTGAAATTGAAATCTTCAGATTATAACCGTCGCTCTCACTTTCTGGGACGGGCTGTGCTGGTAATGGAGGATGGCCACACCAGGGTCACTGGGAGTGGAGTGGGTGTGGGCTGGTATTTGGGGTGGGGGTTCCCCTATTGGTCCACACCGCTGAGCTCTTCCCACCGTTCCCTGTCACTTTTCCAGGCCACTGGAGCCGTCTTCTCTTTATCAGATTTTCCATTCTCTCCTCCCCCTCTGTTATTCTGCTGGAACCATTTCCACCTCCTCTGGGCCCATCCTGTTTCTTTAATTGTCCCATTCACCTTGCAGTATCATTTGTTTTGTCACTGAATCACTCCTGCCCTCTACCCGATCGCAGACCTTCCCTTTTGTTCTTTCCTCCCCCTATACACCACTTTTCACTGGCTCTATCATTGCTTTAAAACAGTTAATCTCTAATATCATCCAGTTCTGATGAAAGGCTATCAGCCTGAAATATTAACTCTGTTTCTCTCTCCACAGATGCTGCCTGAGCTGCTGAGTGTTTTCTACATTCTCCTACATTTATCAGATTTACAGCAGTTTCAGTATTTTGTTTTTGCTCCAATGATGAGCTCTGGATATTCACAGGGTGGGTGACATTGTTGGTGAGCGGAGTTTCTTAGTTTTAACTCCACGGACTGCCTGTTTTATCCTGGACAGGTTCCCCGCCCTGAGCTCTGCCTGATTGACAGGCTTGGCTTCCAGTCAAGCAGGAAGGACACTGGAGCAGGCCTCAGGACCAGGGCGGTCCCAGTGCTGACCCCGGGGTTTAGGGGGAGCTGGCAGATATCGGGGGTTATCCAATCACCACCTCCAGAGGGGAGACAGTGGTGACATCTCTGATTGCTGGGCTGTCGATCCCCAACCCTGGGAAGGGGTCTCCTATCCTGTAGTGTGGACCGAGGGAGGGGGAGTGTCTGATCCCCAATCCTGGGAAGGGGTCTCCTATTCTGCAGTGTAGTCCGAGGGAGGGGGAGTGTCTGATCCCCAACCCCGGGAAGGGGTCTCCTATCCTGCAGTGTGGTCCGAGAGAGGGGGAGTGTCTGATCGCCAACCCCGGGAACGAGTCTCCTATCCTGCAGTGTGGTCCGAGTCTGGGAAGGAGAGAGAGGGGGAGTGTCTGATCCCCAACCCCGGGAAGGGGTCTCCTATTCTGCAGTGTGGTCCGAGGGAGGGGGAGTGTCTGATCCTCAAACCCAGGGAGGAGTCTCCTATTCTGCAGTGTGGTCTGAGTCTGGGGAGGAGAGGGAGGGGGAGTGTCTGATCCCCAACCCCGGGATGGGGTCTCCTATCCTGCAGTGTGGTCCGAGTCTGGGAAGGAGAGAGAGGGGGAGTGTCTGAACCCTAACCCCGGGAAGAGGTCTCCTATCCTGCAGTGTGGTCCGAGTCTGGGAAGGAGAGAGAGGGGGAGTGTCTGAACCCTAACCCCGGGAAGAGGTCTCCTATCCTGCAATGTGGTCCGAGGGAGGGGGAATGTCTGATCCCCAACCCGGGGAAGGGGTCTCCTATCCTGCAGTGTGGTCCGATTCTGGGGAGGAGAGGGAGGGAGAGTGTCTGATCCCCAACCCCGGGAAGGGGTCTCCTATCCTGCAGTGTGGACCGAGTCTGGGGAGGAGTGGGAGGGAGAGTGTCTGATCCCCAACCCCGGGAACGAGTCTCCTATCCTGCAGTGTAGTCCGAGGGAGGGGGAGTATCTGATCCCCAACCCCGGGAAGGGGTCTCCTATTCTGGAATGTGGTCCGAGGGAGGGGGAGGAGAGGGAGGGGGAGTGTCTGATCCCCAACCCTGGGAAGGAGTCTCCTATCCTGTAGTGTGGTCCGAGGGAGGGGGAGTGTCTGATCCTCAAACCCAGGGAGGAGTTTGCTCTTCTGGAACCTGCTCCGGGTCCTGGGAGAGGGAGTGTCTGATCTTTGATGCCAGGTAGGAATCTCCTATCCTGGAATGTGGCCCAAGTCCAGGGAGGGGAAGGGGCAGTGGAGGGGGATTGTCTGACCCTCAACTCAGGGGAGGGTTCTCATTTGGTCCAGTTCCAGTGAGGGGCGGGGCGTGTCAGATCCCCAACTCCAGGGAGAGCTCTTTCATCCTACAGTGTTGTCCGAGTTGGAGTCCGGGGAGGGCGAGTGTCTGATCCGCAATCCCAGGAAGGGATCTCCTACACTGCAGTGTGGTCCGGGTTCGGGGATAAGGAAGGAGGAGGGGGAGTGTCTGATCCCCACCTCCGGGAAAGGAGCCTGCAATCCTGAAGCGTAGCCTGAGCTAGGGAGGGGAAGAGGGAGTGTCTGATCCCCTATCCCAGCGAGGGGTCTCCGGTCTTGGGGATTGGTCTGAGTTCATTTAGGGGGAGGGGCAGAGGTAGTGTCTGATCCAAGACACGATGGGAGAACCTGATTCCTGGGGCTTCCAACTCCGGGAGAGTGGTTTAATCCCGGGACAGGAGATCTGAGCACAGAGCCGGATCTGATTCAGGGAGGGCAGTGCAACCCTGGGGGGCCCCATCCTGGGGCGGGGTGTGGTCCAAACCTGGGGAAAGTTGAGTGGGATCCCGGAGTCAGGGGGAGGGTTCCAATCCTAAGGGAGTGGTCCGAATCCAGAGAGGGGAGCAGTTCCGATTGCCAATCCTGGGTGTCTCTGTGTGTGGCGCATATTATAATGGGGCAACCCGGCCGGGCAGACACAGTTAAACCTGTAAAACTGCTTAAATCAGAGACTTCCAGCCTCATTAAAATATTTCAATTACCAACCCACCTCCTGGGAGCCGCCAGCTGCCCCTCCCCCTGTACCGACTCAGTTAAACCAGGAAGTGGGCGACTCAGAGATCAGTTGGGGTCGAGTTTGAGATTTTTAAATTTTAACCCTTGACCCGATCTCAGCCACCCATATTTGGTGTTAAAATCACAGAATTGTTCCAGCGCAGGAGGCCATTCGGCCCATCGTGTCTGCACTGGCTCTCTGAAAGAGCAACTCTCTCAGTTCCATTCTCCTGCCTTCTCCCCGTAACCCTACACATTCTTCCTTTTAATATAACTGTCTCATTCTTTTTTGAATGCTTCAATTGAACCTGCCTCCACTACGTTCTCAGGCAGCGCATTCCTCATGTCAGTTTTGCTTCTCTTAACTACTTTAAATCTGTGCCCTCTCATTCTCAATCCTTAAATCCTGCCCTTACTTTTTGGGTCAGAAACGGAGAATGTTTGATCAGTAATTTCCAGTCTCTTTTTCCTGCTCTCTCTCTCAGTTAATTTACTGGCCATTGTGATCCTGTCCCGGGGAAAGTGCGGACTCTCCACCTGTACTACTCACTACCTGGTGGCCATGGCAACGGCGGATCTACTGGTCATTATCATGGAGGTCGTACTGTGGCGGATCAGTTTTTATTATTTCCCATGTTCATTCCTTCACATCTCCCCTGTGTGTACTGTTGTCAGTGTCTTGAAACGTGCAGCCATAGACTGTTCTGTCTGGTTCACCGTCAATTTCACCTTTGATCGATTTGTGGCCATTTGTTGTCAGAAGATGAAAGCTAAATATTGCACCGAGAAAACTGCGGCTGTGGCTCTAGCAACAACCTCCATTCTGCTCTGTTCAAAAAACATCCCCTTCTATCTCGTATATGAAGCTGAAAGGATAATCAACAATGTACCTGTTCTGTAAAGCGAAACTATTTTACTGAGCCCGGATGGGTGGGATTTGACAGGTTTGATAAGGTTTTATCCCCATTGCTCCCTTTCACTTTAATTCTGTTGCTCAACGCTCTGACAGTCAGGCACATTTTAGTGGCCAGTCGAGTCCGTAAGGGACTGAGGGGTCAGAGCAAGGGAGAGAATCGCAGTGACCCAGAGATGGAGAGCAGGAGGAAGTCTGTGATTTTACTGTTCACCATATCCGGCAGCTTCCTACTTCTGTGGTTGGTTTATGTTATGGAATTCTTATATTATAACATTGCAGGAGCCAATCCCAGGGAATTCAGTGATTCTGAATGCATATTTGAACGAATGGGATTTATGCTGCGAACTTTAAGTTGCTGCACAAGCACATTTATTTACGGGGTGACTCAGTCCAAGTTCAGAGAGCAGGTCAAGAGTGCGGTGAAATATCCGGTTACATCAATTATTAAATTACTGAAAATACAAAACCACTGAGAGCAGCCCAGAGGCAGATCCCTGTGTTTCCAGTAACATTTGTCCCCAAGGGGAAGAGGATGACCCAAAATATACTGGCGGGGGGGGGGGGGGGGTGCGGGGTGTCAAGGGTCACATATGCCAAAGAGCAGCGGGGCGGCAGGCAAGAGGTGACCTTTGTGGGACTGGACGGGAAGTGGGCAAGAGGAGAGATTGAGCACCACATGAAGGGAAAGAGCAGCCACATTCTTTACTCCACCTCCACTGGTTCGATTCTCATCCCCTCACGTCTGCTCAGAGAAATAAACCTGTTCTTCCAAAAGGCAACGTGCTACAGATGCTGAAAATCTTCTTGTCTCAATTGATTATTATGTTTTATTTTTGGAAATTTTTTATTGAGTCCATCTCTCTTCCATTCTGCCCACTGCCATCTCCCTCCCTCTCCCCCTGAGTCAAATGGTGTTCGTGGGGGGGTTTGCGTCTGGAAAAATCTAGCTGAGGGGTTTGGGCAGTGAGATGGGACCCGGGACGAGGGAGTGGGGCCGGGCTCGGCACGGGCACCAGCAGCCCTGGCGGGTCAGCTTGGCGGCTGCTTGGTAGACAGGACCAAGTCCCTTGCTGGCTCCTTGTTAGCCAATATTGTTAACAGTTCCCTCTCCTCATGTTCTGTCTCTCTTTCCTCACAATCTGCTGTCATCAACCCTCTCCTCAAAGAAACTACTGTTAACCTACTATCATTACAAACATCCACCCCAACCTCCCTTTCCTCTCCAAAGTCCTTGACCTTGTTGTCACCTTCCAAATCTGTGCCAATCTTTGCCGGAACTCCATGTTTGAATCCCTCCAATCAGGTTTCCACCCCTGCCCCAGTATCAAAACACACTTAAAGTCATGAAAAGTGTGTTATAAATGCCCATCACTAAGTTGCTGTGAGGACATTAAGAGTCAGTGTGTGACTGGAGTCAAATGTAGGCCAGGCCTCTCCCTTAAGGACACTTTTTGACCATTTTGCTTTTATGATGTGCAGAAAGATTTCATCAGTTTTGTGCATAAGGTACTCGAATTCTTCGACTCCTATAAATTAGTTGTTACTTTCTGTCGAACTTGCAATGACCTCGTCCATGACAGAGAATCCATGGAGAAGAACATCAGGTGACCATTAGGTAGGAAAAGCTGGGTTTGCTCTCCTTGGAACAAAGGAGATTGAGGGAAGATTTGATCGAGCTGTTGAAGGTGATGACAGGCTTCGATAAGATAGACAAGGAAAAACTGTTCCCATTCACTAATGGTACAAGGACTAGGAGGCACAGATTGAATGTTTTGGGCAAGAGATGCAGGGGGAATATGAGGAAGCACTTTATTACACAACAGGTGGTAAATACCTGGAACTCACTGCCCTCAAGGGTGGTGGAAGTGGAGACAATCAATGACTTCAAAAGGAAATTGGATGGGCACTTGAAGGAAATAGACTTGCAGGGCTGCAGGGATCTGGTGGGACTGACTGAATAGCTCCATGAAGAGCTGGCATAGACCCGAAGGGCTGAATGGTTTTCTTCTGTGCCGTAAATGACTCTATGATTCGATGACTGTTGTTTGGAGTCGGGGTTCTCAAATGGGTCTCCAGGGACCTGTAGGGGCCAAAGAGAAGGTGTTTGGGGGCAGCAAAAAGGCTTGAAGACTAAAGTTGCTGCTTATTCTCAGTGATGAGACCCAGAATGATGCTGTCACCACAGTGTCTTCCACAGAAACTACAGCTACAAAAAACTCTCACTGAGCACAGTTTTCACTCTCTGCTTTATTGACTTTAAATGTGCAAACATTCTGCAGTTGTCAATCACACACTCTGCTCCCAGGAACTGTCAGTGAGATTCGCGCATTGATATACAATTACAAAGAATTAGCAGCAAACTGTTGTTCTATCTGATGGAGAATCTGAGTTACTACATTGCACCAGATAACGAAGCAGCCTGAAACTGGATTTTGCCTGTTTAGCATCGAGAGAAGTGATTTTTTTAGACACAGATGTGATTGAAACCATGCATTTCATAATGTTAAGGCTCCAAACTCGCTTTCCAAACTGTTTGCTGTCTCTGTGCAGATATTTAGGGTCTGACACCGGATCGGCTTTATTCCCAGTGTAAAACGTGGAATTATTTTGACGTGTCTGTTCAAGTTATATTTTGCAAAAAGATTTGCAAACTGTTCTATGGAGTAACCAATAACTGTTGATTGAGGAAAGGCTGCGTTTGCTGACAACGCCACCACTAGGTGGTGCTGCAATGGCACAGGCGCAAATGCAGCCTGTGCCACTAAAACGTCAGCAGCTGCCAGGATTAAAGATGGCGCTGCTCAAATAATCACACGATGGCAACCTAAACACAAAGCAGCACACAATGGCCGGAGGGGAGCGAGCGAGCGGGCCAGGGAGGGGAGGAAGCGAGTGGGCTGGGGAGGGGAGGGAGGGAGGGAGCGGGCCAGGGAGGGGAGGGGGGAAGGGGAGGGGGGTCGGAGGGGGAGCGGGCAGGCGGATGGGTGAGCCAGTGGTCGGGGGTGTGGCAAGCGGGCTGTGAGCGAGCGGTCAGGGTGGGGGAGCGGGGCTGTGAGCGAGCGGCCGGCGGGGGGAAGGAGGAGAGCGCACCCGCCATAAACAAGGTCTTCGGCCGCGCTCTCCCCGCACCTGCTCTCTACCCGCTCCCCAGACTCCCCCTCCCCCCACCCCTGTTCTCCCCCCACCCTTGTTCTCTCCCTGCCCCCCCCAGACCCCCTCTCCGCCCACCCTTGCTCTCTCCAGCCCGGATGCCCCCACCATCTGTCCGTGTTACGCGTTCACGTCATCTGCGCATGCGCCAACCTGTCCTGGCAGTACGGAATGCAGCGCATGCGCAGAGGGTCAGATGACGTAAACTGCTGGCTGTGTTGTCGGTAATCATTTTGTTGAGGAAAATAGCTGACTTGAACTGGATCAGTTTGTTGCATGTTGTCCAGACCCATTTTACTGCTGCACGGGCTCTCTGCTAGATGGACAATCCTTCAGCACTGACACATGCAGTCCATTCTTTCCAGACTTCCCACAGTTTTTTTTCCCAGGTAAATGTCCGACACAGGCATTTCCATTACGGTCCTGAAGAATTTGTATAGGAAGGAACTGGGAAATAAATAATAGGACAATGTGATTGTCTGATTTGTGAGCACAAACTCCCCCTCCGACAGTGCAGCGCTGCCTCGGTACTGACCGTCTGACCGGGCAGCACTCCCTCAGTACTGACCGTCCGACCGGGCAGCACTCCCTCAGTACTGACACTGACTGTGCAGCTCTCCCTCGGTACTGACCCTCTGACCATGCAGCGCTGCCTCGGTACTGACCGTCCGACCGGGCAGCACTCCCTCAGTACTGACCCTCTGACACTGCAGCGCTGCCTCGGTACTGACCCTCTGACAGTGCAGTACTCCCGCAGTACTGACCCTCTGACACTGCAGCACTCCCTCAGTACTGACCCTCTGACACTGCAGCGCTGCCTCGGTACTGACCGTCCGACCGGGCAGCACTCCCTCAGTACTGACACTCTGACTGTGCAGCTCTCCCTCAGTACTGACCCTCTGACACTGCAGCACTCCCTCAGTACTGACCCTCCGACAGTGAATGTTTGGTGTCTGAACTGAGCACATTTCATCCACATCCTTAATTTGAGTAGGAGACCCATTCTGGGTCAGTTCACATCAGCATCCAATCCCCTCCTCCCACTCCCCCCCCCCTTTCCCCCTCCTCCGTCCCCTCGACTTTCCCCCCTCACCCTCGACATTCCCCACTCCCCCATTCCCCTGCCCCCACCCCTCCCCATTACCCCCTCCACCATTCCCCCTTCTCTCCTTCCTGCACTCTCTGCCCTCCCCCTCCCCATCTCCCCATCTCCCCTTCTCGCACTCCCTTCCCCTCCCTCTCCGCTTCTCCATACACCTCCCCCTCTACCTCTCATTCCCCCTCTACCTCTCATTCCCCCTCTACCTCTCATTCCCCCTCTACCTCTCATTCCCCCTCCACCTTCCTTCCCCCTCCACCTTCCTTCCCTCTCCACCTTCCCTTCCCCTTCGCCCTCCCACTCCCCCTACCACTCATGTCCTTCCCCCTACCCCCTCCCCTTTCCCCCTTCCCCTTCCCGCACCCTTCCTTCCTCAACACTTCCCCCCTCACCCCTTCCCCCTCCCCTTCTCCGCTCCCCTTCCCCCTCTCCTTCCCCTTCCCTGCTTCCCTCTCTGCCTTACTCCCTTACCCCATCCCCCCTTCGCCCTTTTCTCTCTTCCCCTCTTTCCTCTCTTCCTCCCCTTTCCTCTCTTCCTCCCCTTTCCTCTCTTCCTCCCCTTTCCTCTCTTTCTCCCCTTTCCTCTCTTCCCCCCCTTTTCCTCTCTTTCCCCCTTTTCCTCTCTTTCCCCCTTTCCTGTTTCCCCCCTTTCCTCTTTCCCCCTTTCCTCTCTTCCCCCTCTTATCGTCCCTTTCCCCTCTTACCACCCCTTTCCTCTCTTCCCCCTTTCCTCTCTTCCCCCTCTTATCGTCCCTTTCCCCTCTTACCACCCCTTTCCTCTCTTTCCCCCTTTCCTCTCTTTCCCCCTTTCCTCTCTTTTCCCCTTTCCACTTCACCCCCTTACCCCCTTTCCTCTCTTACCCCCTTTCCTCTCTTACCCCCTTTCCTCTCTTACCCCCTTTTCTCTCTTACCCCCTTTTCTCTCACCGCCTTTCCTCTCTTACCCCCTTTTCTCTCTTACCGCCTTTCCTCTCTTTCCTCTCCCTTTCCTCTCTTTCCCCCTTTCCTCCCCTTTCCCTTTCCTCTTTCCCCCTTTCCTCTCTTTCCTCCCCTTTCCTATCTTCCCCTTTCGTCTCCCCATCCTCTCTTCCCTCTTTCCTCTTTTTTCCCCCTTTCCTCCCCTTTCCCTTTCCTCTTTCCCCCTTTCCTCTCTTTCCTCCCCTTTCCTATCTTCCCCTTTCGTCTCCCCATCCTCTCTTCCCTCTTTCCTCTCTTTTTCCCCCCTTTCCTCTCTTTTTTCCCCTTTCCTCTCTTTTTTCCCCCCTTCCTCTCTTTTTTCCCCCCTTTCCTCTTTTTCCCCCCCGTTCCTTTTTCCCCCCCCCATTCCTCTCTTTTCCCCCCCCGTTCCTCTCTTTTTCCCCCCCCCGTTCCTCTCTTTTCCCCCCTTCCTCTCTCTTTTTCCCCCCTTTCCTCTCTTTTTCCCCCCTTTCCTCTCTTTTTTCCCCCCTTTCCTCTCTTTTTCCCCCCTTTCCTCTCTTTTCCCCCCCTTTCCTCTCTTTTTCCCCCCTTTCCTCTCTTTTTCCCCCCTTTCCTCTCTTTTTCCCCCCTTTCCTCTCTTTTTTCCCCCTTTCCTCTCTTTTTCCCCCTTTCCTCTCTTTTTCCCCCCTTTCCTCTCTTTTGTTCCCCCTTTCCTCTCTTTTGTTCCCCCTTTCCTCTCTTTCCCCCCCCCTTTCTCTCTTTTTCCCCCTTTCCTCTCTTTTTCCCCCCTTTCCTCTCTTTTTTCCCCCTTTCCTCTCTTTTTCCCCCCTTTCCTCTCTTTTTCCCCCCTTTCCTCTCTTTTTTCCCCCTTTCCTCTCTTTTTTTCCCCTTTCCTCTCTTTTTTCCCCTTTCCTCTCTTTTTTTCCCCTTTCCTCTCTTTTTTCCCCTTTCCTCTCTTTTTTTCCCCTTTTTTCTCTTTCCTCCCCTTTTTTCTCTTTCCTCCCCTTTTTTCTCTTTCCTCCCCCTTTTTTCTCTTTCCTCCCCCTTTCCTCCCTTTCCCCTTTCCCTTTCCTCTTTCCTCCCCTTTCCTCTCTTTCCTCCCCTTTCCTCTCTTTCCTCCCCTTTCCTCTCTTTCCTCCCCTTTCCTCTCTTTCCTCCCCTTTCCTCTCTTCCCCTTTCCTCTTCCCCTTTCCTCTCTTTTCCCCTTTCCTCTTTTTTCCCCTTTCCTCTTTTTTCCCCTTTCCTCTCTTCCCCCTTTCCCTCTCTTTCTCTTCCCCCTTTCCCTCTCTTTCTCCCCCCCCCTTTCCTCTCTTTCTCCCCCCCTTTCCTCTCTTTCTCCCCCCCCTTTCCTCTCTTTCTCCCCCCCCTTTCCTCTCTTTCTCCCCCCCCTTTCCTCTCTTTCTCCCCCCCCCTCCTTTCCTCTCTTTCTCCCCCCCCTCCTTTCCTCTCTTTCTCCCCCCCCTTTCCTCTCTTTCTCCCCCCCCCCCCCCTTTCCTCTCTTTCTCCCCCCCCCCCCCCAAGTCTGTTGCATGGCACTGTATCAAATGCCTTTTGGAGGTCCATGTACACCACATCAACAGCATTACCCTCATTAACCCTCTCTGTTACCTCTTCCGAAAACTCCAGCAAGTTAGTTAATCGTGATTTTCTCTTAACAAATCCGTGCTGACTTTCTTTAATTAATCCGCATTTGTCCATGTGACTATTAATTTGGCCCCGAATTTTTGTTTCTAGAAGTTTCTCCACCACCGAAGTTTAGCTGATTGGCCTGTAGCTGCTGGGCTTCATGTTCTTCAAGGAAGGAAATCTGCCCTCCTTACCCGGTCAGGCCTATATGTGACTCCAGACCCACAGTCAATGTGGGTGACTCTTAACTGCCCTCGGAAATGGCCTAGCAAGACACTCAGCTGTATTTAGGGAGATGGTTCACCATCACCTTCTCACGGGCAATAATTGCTGGTCTTATCAGTGACGTCCACATCCCGTGAATGAATAAAAAAAACATAAACTGCAAGAGCCAACAACACACAAGTTTAACCTGAATCAGGTGAAAGATGTTTCTATTCTTCAGATTGCTTTTGTTTGTATTTCAAACAGCTTCATTTCCAGATTGACCCTTAAATACACCCACCAGATAGAGACAGAGACAGAAAGAAGGAAAGTTAGAGAGAGAGAGAGAAACAAGGAAAAGGAAAGTGAGAGACACAGAGAGAAAAAGAGAGACGGGGTGAAATTGAGAGCGCGAGACAGAGAAAAAGATAGAAACACAGAGGGAAAGAAAGTAAAAAGGGTAAAAAAGTGAAAGTAAAAAGAAAAACAGACTCGAAGACAGCAAGAGCATAACAGAGATACAGAGAGTAACAAAGATAAAGTGCCAGAGAGAGGGTGAAAGAGTAACAGAGTTGTCTTGGGAAGTTTTACAATGTGAAAGGTGCTATATATATATATATTTGGGAAGTAAATATTGAAGAGACTGAGACAGGTGTCTGGGGGATGAGTCACAATCATGATAGCTCAGGCACAGTCAGGTATTATTCCCACAAAGGGGAAAGGTAGGGCAAACAAATTCAGAGCTCCCTGGATGATGAAAGAGAAAGAGATTAAGATGAAGCAGAAAAAGTGTGCTTATGTCAGATGTCAGGTGGATAATCCAGTTGAGAACCAAGCTAAATATAGAAGGTTCAGAGGGGAATTGAAAAATCAAATAAGGGAACCAAGAGAGAGTATGAGAAGAGACTGGCAGTTAACATAAAAGAGAATCCAAAAGTCTTCTATTGGCACATAAATAGTAAAAGGGTGGAAAAAAGGAGGAATGGGGCTGATTAGGGACCAAAAAGGAGATTAACGCATAGAGGCAGGGGCATGGCTGAGGTATTAAATGAATACTTTGTATCTGTTTTTACCAAGGAAAAAGATGCTGCGCAGGTCATGGTGAAAGAGGAGGTAATTCAGACACTTGGGTTTAAAATTCATAAAGAAGTGGTATTAGATAGGCTGTCAGTACTTAATGTTGATAAGGCACCAGGACCGGATGAAATGTGTCCAAGGATACTGAGGGAAGTGAATGGAAATCGCAAAGGCACTGGCCATAATTTTCCAGTCTTCCTGAGACTCGGGGGTGATGCCAGAGGACTGGAGAATTGCAAACGTTACACTCTTGTTCAAAAAAGGGTGTAAAGATAGGCCAGTTAGTTTAACCTCCGTGGTGGGGAAGCTTCTAGAAACGATAATTTGGGCAAATGCAATAGCCTTGTGAGCAAAGTTATCGCTCATTGAATAAAAGGGACAGTAGCAACATGGATACGGAATTGGCTGAGTGACAGGAAACAGAGTCGCGACTAATGGATGTTTTTCAGACTGGAGGAAGGTCTGTAGTGGAGTTCCCCAGGGATCGGTGTTCGGACCCTTGCTTTTCCTGATATATATTAATGACCTAGACCTTGGTTTATAGGGCAAAATTTCAAACTTTGCTAATGAAACAAAAATTGGAAGCATTGTGAACTGTGAGAAGGATAGTGTTAAACTTCAAAAGGACCTAGATGGGTTAGTGAAATGGGCAGACAAGTGGCAGATGAAACTTAATGCAGAGAAGTATGAAGTGATTCATTTTGGTAGGAAGAACATGGGGAAATCAATCTATAATAAAGGGAACAATTCTAAAGGGGGTTCAGGAGCAGAGGGACCTGGCTGTATATGTGCATAAAACATTGAAGGTGGAAGGACAGGTTGAGAGTGCGGTTAATAAAGCATACAGCATTCTAGTCCTCATTAATAGGGGCATAGAGTACAAAGACAAGAAAGTTATGATAAACCTGAATGAAAAACTGGTTTGGCCTCAATTGGAATATTGCATCCAGTTCCAGGCACCACCGTTTAGGAAAGATGTGACGGCGTTAGAGAGAGTGCAGAGAAGATTCACGAGAATGGTTCCGGGATGAGGAACTTCAGTTACATGGGTAATTAGAGAAGTTGGGACTGTTTTCTTGGAGAAGAGGTTGGGAGGAAATTTGATAGAGGTGTTCAAAATCATGATGGATCTGGATAGAGTAGATAGCTAAAGAGTTGCGTCGAAGAGACTTAGCAGTTGGCAGGAGAAAGGAGAGATCCAACTGTGTAACAGCCCGGACAACCAATTTTATCTGCAGCGCCTGTGGAAGAGTCTGTCACTCTAGATTTGGCCTTCATAGCCACTCCAGGCGCTGCTCCACAAACCACTGACCACCTCTAGGCGCTTACCCATTGTCTCTCGAGACAAGGAGGCCAAAGAAGAGGAGATAGTGAAACATTGTTCCCATTGGTGGAAGGGTCGAGAACCAGAGGGCACTCATTTAAGGTAATTGATAAAAGAAGCAATGGCAACATGAGGAGAAAGGTTTTCACACAGTGAGCTGTTAGGATCTGGAATATACTGCCTGAGACTGTGGTGGAGGCAGGTTCAATTGAGGCATTCAAGAGGAAATTGGATTGTTTTCTGAAAAGGAAGAATGTGCAGGGTTACGGGGAGAAGGTGGGGGTGTGGCACTAGGTTTATTGTTCCTTCGGAGAGCCAGCACAGGCACAATGAGCTGAATGGCCTCCTTCTGTGCTGTAACAATTCTGTGATTCTGTGATAATCTGAATTTTTAACTGATTCCTACCTCATTCTTCAAACTTAGAGCACTAACTGGGGAATGTCCAGAGTTGCAACACAGGTAGTTTCATAGCTCAGGGGTTAGTGCATTGGCCTTGAAAACCAGGGGTTGGGCTTTCAAATCTCAGTGGGGCCTGACTGTATTCCATTCAGCTTTTCAATTCATCATCAAACAGCAAATGTTTCCCATTTATTTATTAAACAGCTCCGAGGATGACCCTGGAACAACAGGCTCTCCTCTTGGTTTCTCCTGTCACTACCCGACCTGCTGTCTCCTGTTTGTACCCTTTCTCTCCCTTTACTCTGTTCCCTCTCTCAGTCACCAGAGGACAAAGATTGAATGTAGAAAGATTTTGCACAGAAGGCCATTCAGTCCATCATGTCCATGCTAGCTGAAAAACTGTTATTCAATCTGATCCCATCTTCCAGCTCTTGGAAATAATTGGCCAAAGAGCCAGTGGAAGAGGAGATAAGGAGATTGCTTTCTTACACAGTGAGTTGTTGTGATCTGGAATTCACTGCCTGAAATGCCGGTGGAAGCAGATTCAATGGAATTACAGAGAGACAGGCCATTCGGCCCAGCAGGTCTGTGCTGGTGTTAATGCTCCACACGAGCCTCCTCCCACCCCTCTCCATCTCACCCCATCAACATATCCTTCGATTCGCTTCTCCCTCTTGTGCTTATCCAGCTTCCCCTTAAATGCATCGATACTATTCACCGCAACCACTCCCTGTGGTAGCGAGTTCTACATTCTCAGCACTCTCTGGGGAAAGAAGTTTCTCCTGAATTGCTGATTTGAACAGCAAGTTTCAAAAGGGAACTGGATAAATAGTGAAAAGGAAACATTTGCAGGCCTGTGGGGAAAGAGCAAGGGGGGCGGTGCGGGGGTGTAGTGGGAGAAATTGGATAGGACTGCCAAAGAGACAGCACAGGCAGGATGGGCTGAATGGCCTCCCTGTTGACTATATTATTCTTGGATTGTTTAGTGATGAAGGTGTTTTTGGATCATAAGTTCTTATTAAAAGCATTAAGCATTAAAATAGGATTTTGCAGGGCAGGTGGTTTCATTGCTTGCAGGTTCGAGCGCTGGTCTTATCAAGCAGAGGTCCAAAGTTCACATTTCACTGGCACCTGGTTTCATTTGTTTTTCTAAGATCCCTGTTTATTGATGAGCAGGAATGTGTTGGTGTATGAACAGAGCACTTTATTAATGGTCAACCTTGGTCGCAAAGCAGCAGAAACGCACAGATTCCACCACTTCCAACTTTCCTACTCACTTATTCTCACTGTTTCTGCCTCTCTGTTATAGGAACAGGAGGCGGCTATTCAGCTCCTTGATCCTGTTCCCTATTAAGTTACATCTCAGCTGATCTGTATCCGTCTGCATAGAGTTCTGTTAGAGTTTGGATGAAAAGTCATGGACCTGAAACGTTAACTCTGTTTCTCTCTTCACACCTGCCGAGTATTTCCAGCATTTCCTGTTTTAAGTTCAGATTTCTAGCAGCCGCAGAATTTTGCTTACTTACTAGAATCTATTATTAGGGATGTGGGAACAAGGCACTTAGAAAATCAGAATATGATTAGATATAACTAGTCGGATGGATAAGGGGGAACCAGTGGATGGAGTGTATTTGGATTTTTGAAAAGCATTCGATAAGGTGCCCACACACGAGGTCATTACACAGAATGAGGACTCATGCCATTGGGGGTAATAATGTGGATTGAGGATCGGTTAATGGACAAGAACAGAGAGTCGGAATAAAGGAGACATTTTCAGGTTGGCAGGCTGTAACTAGCGGGGGTACTGTAAGGTTCAGTGCTTGGGTCTCAGCTATTTGCAATCTATATTAATGACTTAGATGAGGAGACTGAGTGTAACGTATCCACGTTTACTGATGATACAAGGACAGGTGGGAAAGTGAGCAGTGAGGAGGATGTAAAGAGGCTGCAGAGGGAGATAGACAGGTTGGGGAAGAACATGGCAGATGGAATATAAATCTGGTGAAGTGTGAGGTTCTTCACTTTGGCTGTAATTCCAGGTCCACAGAGACTCTCTCTTTAAATAGGGTCCCTGACGGAGAGACCTGCAGAGAGAGGGCATCTCTCCTCTTCGTTTCCCATTTCAGACTCCATCTCTGCCGCGTCCTTCGACTTTTCACTGGCTCAGTTCCCACTTTTTACTCATTCATTGCAAATGAAACAAAAATAATACTAAATATATGGGTCTAATTGTATAATTAATTTTTACACAGTCCCTGACTCGTTCTTTAAACAGGGTCTCTGATGGAGAGACTCGTTCTTTAAACAGGGTCTCTGATGGAGAGACTCTCTCTTTAAATAGGGTCCCTGATGGAGAGACTCCCTCTTTAAACAGGGTCCCTGACGGAGAGACTCCCTCTTTAAACAGGGTCCCTGACGGAGAGACGCTCTCTTTAAACAGGGTCACTGACCGAGAGACGCCTCTTTAAACAGGGTCACTGACCGAGAGACGCCCTCTTTAAACAGGGTCCCTGACGGAGAGACGCCTCTTTAAACAGGGCACCTGACAAAGAGACTCCCTCTTTAAACAGGGCCCCTGACAGAAAGACTCTCTCTTTATACAGGGTCCCTGATGGAGAGGCTCTCTCTTTAAGCAGGGCCCCTGACAGAGAGACTCTCTCTTTAAGCAGGGCCCCTGACAGAAAGACTCTCTCTTTAAACAGGGTCCCTGACGGAGAGACTCCCTCTTTAAGCAGGGCCCCTGACAGAAAGACTCCCTCTTTAAACAGGGTCCCTGATGGAGAAACTCCCTCTTTAACAGGGTCCCTGACGGAGAGACTCCCTCTTTAAACAGGGTCCCTGATGGAGAGACTCCCTCTTTAAACAGGGTCCCTGATGGAGAGACTCCCTCTTTAAACAGGGTCCCTGATGGAGAGGCTCCCTCTTTAAGCAGGGCCCCTGACAGAAAGACTCCCTCTTTAAACAGGGTCCCTGATGGAGAAACTCCCTCTTTAAACAGGGTCCCTGACGGAGAGACTCCCTCTTTAAGCAGGGCCCCTGACAGAAAGACTCCCTCTTTAAACAGGGTCCCTGATGGAGAAACTCCCTCTTTAAACAGGGTCCCTGACGGAGAGACTCCCTCTTTAAACAGGGTCCCTGACGGAGAGACTCCCTCTTTAAACAGGGTCCCTGATGGAGAGACTCCCTCTTTAAACAGGGACCCTGACAGAAAGACTCTCTCTTTAAACAGGGTTCCTGATGGAGAGACTCTCTCTTTAAACAGGGTCTCTGATGGAGAGGCTCCCTTTTTAAATGGGATATGGGATCTTGGGCCTCATAAATAGAGGCATTGAATGCAAAAGTGGGGAGGTTATGCTCAACCTTTATAAAGCTCTGGTTCGACCCCAACTGGAATATTGCATCCATTTCTGGTTACCACACCTCAGGATGGATATGAGGGTCCTTGAGAGGATGCAGAGGTGATTTAGACAGAATGATTCCAGGGATGGAGGATTTTAGTTACAAGGTTAGGTTGGAGAAGCTGGGGTTAGAATCAGAGAATCATAGAAAGCTTAAGGCACAGAAAGAGGCCACTGGGCCCATTGTGTCTGTGCCGGCCAAAAAACGATCCACCTATTCTAATCCCACCTTCCAGCATTTGGTCTGTAGCCCTGCAGATTATGCCACTTGAGGTGCATATCCAGACTCCTTTGGAATGAGTTGAGGGTCTCTGCCTCAACTACCCTTTCAGGCAGTGAGTTTCCAGAGCCCCACCACCCTCTGGGTGAAAAGTTTTTCCTCATCTCCCCTCTAATTTTTCTACCAATCACTTTAAATCTATGCCCCCTCGTCACTGACCTCTCTGCTAAGGTGAATAGACCCTTCAGCTCCACTCGATCCAGGCCCCTCAAAATTTTGTACATTTCAATCAGATCTCCCCTCAACCTTCTCTGTTCCAAGGAGAACAACCCCAGTCTATCCAATCTTTCCTCATAGCTGCATTTTTCCAGTCCCGGCAGCATCCTTGTAAATCTCCTCTGGTGCAATTACTTCCTTTCTGTAATGAGGTGACCAGAACTGCACACAGTACTCAAGTTGTGGCCTAAACAATGAGTTATACAGTTCCAGCATAACCTCCCTGCTCTTATATTCTGTACCTCAGCTAATAAAGGAAAGGATTCCATATGCCTTCTTAACCACCTTATTGACCTGTCCTGCTACCTTCAGGGATTTGTGGACATTCACTCCAAGGTCCCTCACTTAGAACATAGAACATAGAACAGTACAGCACAGTACAGGCCCTTCGGCCCACGATGTTGTGCCGAACCTTTAACCTACTCTAAGATCAAACTAACTACATACCCTTCATTCTACCATCGTCCATGTACCTATCCAAGAGTCGCTTAAATGCCCCTAATGTATCTGCTTCTACTACCACCACTGGCAGCGCATTCCACGCACCCACCACTCTCTGTGTAAAGAACCTACCTCTGACATCTCCCCGAAACCTTCCTCCAATCACCTTAAAATTATGCCCCCTGGTGATAGCCCTTTCCACCCTGGGAAAAGTCTCTGGCTATCCACTCTATCTATATGCCTCTCATCATCTTGTACCCCTCTATCAAGTCACCTCTCATCCTTCTTCACTCCAATGAGAAAAGCCCTAGCTCCCTCAATCTTTCTTCATAAGACATGCCCTCTAGTCCAGGCAGCATCCTGGTAAATCTCCTCTGCACCCTCTCTAACGCTTCCACATCCTTCCTATAATGAGGCGACCAGAACTGAACACAATATTCCAAGTGTGGTCGAACCAGGGCCTTTTAGAGCTGCAGCATAACCTCGTGGTTCTTAAACTCAATCCCCCTGTTAATGAAAGCCAACACACCATACGCCTTCTTAACAACCGTATCAACTTGGGTGGCAACTTTGAGCGATCTATGGACATGGAACCCAAGATTCCTCTGTTCCTCCACACTACCAAGAATCCTGTCTTTAAGCCTGTATTCTGCATTCAAATTCGACCTTCCAAAATGAATCACTTCACACTTTTCCAGGTTGAACTCCATCTGCCACGTCTCAGCCCAGCTCTGCATCCTGTCAATGTCCCGTTGCAACCTACAACAGCCTTCCACACTATCCACAACTCCAGCAACCTTCGTGTCATCGTCAAACTTGCTAACCCAGCCTTCCACTTCCTCATCCAAGTCATTTATAAAAATAACAAAGAGCAGAGGTCCCAGAACAGATCCCTGTGGTCACCGAGCTCCATGCTGAATACTTTCCATCTACTGCCACCCTCTGACTTCTATGGGCCAGCCAATTTTGTATCTAGACAGCCAACTTTCCCTGAATCCCATGCCTCCTTACTTTCTGAATGAGCCTACCATGGGAAACCTTATCAAACGCTTTGCTAAAATCCATATACACCACATCCACTGCTCTTCCTTCATCAATGTGTTTTGTCACATCTTCAAAGAATTCAGTAAGGCTTGTGAGGCATGACCTGCCCCTTACAAAGCCATGCTGACTGTCTCTAATCAAACCATGCTTTTCCAAATAATCATAAATCCTGTCTCTCAGAATCCTCTCCAATAATTTGCCCACTACCGACGTAAGACTGACTGGTCTATAATTCCCAGGGTTATCCCTATTCCCTTTCTTGAACAAGGGAACAACATTTGCCACCCTCCAATCATCTGGTACTACTCCAGTGGACAGGGAAGACGCAAAGATCATCGCCAAAGGCGCAGCAATCTCTTCCCTCGCTTCCCGTAATATCCTTGGGTATATCCCGTCTGGCCCCAGGGACTTATCTGTCCTCATATCATTCAAAATTTCCAGCACATCCTCCCTCTTAACCTCAACCTGTTCGAGCATATCAGCCTGTTCCATGCTGTCCTCACAAACGACCAGGTCCCTCTCACTAGTGAATACTGAAGCAAAGTATTCATTTAGGACCTCCCCTACCTCCTCCGACTCCCGGCACACGTTCCCTCCACTATCCCTGATCGGCCCTACCCTCACTCTGGCCATCCTCTTGTTCCTCACATAAGTGTAGAACGCCTTGGGATTTTCCTTAATCCTACCCGCCTCCTCTACACTTCTCAGTATTTCCCCATTAATCGTGTATTCCTTTGCCTTGTTTGACCTCCCCAAATGCATCAGCTCACACTTCTCCAAGTTGAATTCCATTTGCCACTTTTCTGCCCGTCTGACCAGTCCATTGATATATTCCTGCAGCCGACAGCTATCCTCCTCACTATCTACCACACGGCCAATCTTTGTGTCGTCTGCAAACATCTTGCTCATGCCCCCTTGTCAAGCAAACTGCCGCCCCCCGCCCCCATCTGCCAAGACTGAGGCACACAGTACTTCGCCACATGAACAAAAATTTAAAAATTGCAAGTCCTGATTAGAAGGACATTTACATAGTACCAGACAATGTTGAAACAATTGGGACCCAGCAGTTGCTTCCCCAATACACAGAAGTGGGCAAACCAGTTTTAGTCACATGGCTAGCTGGCTGGAGTTTTTGAATTTGAACTTCCAACAAAGGATTTTGAAGAGACTGTTCCATATAAGGAGCTAG
Organism: Heterodontus francisci; assembly: GCF_036365525.1. NCBI lineage: Eukaryota > Metazoa > Chordata > Chondrichthyes > Heterodontiformes > Heterodontidae > Heterodontus > Heterodontus francisci. The sequence goes on along the minus strand of NC_090409.1, from coordinate 32,263,257 downwards.
TTACATGAATAAACTGCTGGGCAACCTGGGATTTTTTTTGAATTTGAACTACCAACAAGGGGATTGAGACACATGTGCTGATGAACTGAGAACATGTCCTCTCCTGTTTGCTTGCCTTCATCTCTTCCCACAGAACTGAATCTTGTGAAAACACGTGAAACTCAAAGTGAGAAAAGTTTCCTATGTGAACAAGGTTTTAAGAAGACTACAGGGTCCCAACAAAAGACAAGACCATATCTTCAATCAAGGACTACAGCGAGATTGAGAAACAGTAACAAGGTATTGCCTCAGACTGTTCTACTTATCTTTTCCTCTGCTGTTTTCTGTCCCTATCTGCATGTCTGTATCGCGTGTGCATGCTAGCGTGGGCGTGTCATATGTCTGTAGGCGTGAACCGTATTAGAGTTTAAGTTTAAGGTTTAACAAATTTCATCTTTCTTCTTTAAACCACAGAAAGTCTGTTTGTGCTCATTTCTTTGCCTTATAATTGGAAAGATGTGAACAAGGATTCACAAAGGGGGAGCTCAAAACACAATGTGTTTAAAATTAAGCCCTGTAACAATAATACCAGGTAAAGACAGCCAAAGACCCCTCGACACATTGCTCACCTGGTCGTAACACCCTGACATTTACATCCAAATTGTTAATATATACCACAAAATGTCGAGGACCCAGTACTGAGCCCTGAGGAATGCCACTGGAAACAGCCCGCCTGTCGCTAAAATACCTGTCAACAATTACCCTTTGTTTCCGGCCACTGAGCCATATTTTTTATCCACCTTGTTGCATTTCCCTGGATCCCATGGGATTTTATTTTTTTAACCAGTCTGCCATGTGGGACCTTGTTAAAAACCTTGCTAAAGTCCATGTCGACCGCATCAACAGCACTACGTTCATCTATCTTCCTTGTTACTTCTTCAAAATATTCGATCAAGTTGGTCAAACAAGATCTTTCCTTAACAAATCCATGCTGACTATCCTTGATTAACCTGTGCCTATCTAAGTGACAGTTTATCCTGTCTCTCAGAATAGATTCCAATAATTTGCCCACTACTGAGGTTAGACTGACTGGCCTGTAATTATTTGGTCTATCCTTCGATCCCTTTTTAAACAGAGGTACAACATTAGCAGCTGTCCAATCCTCCAGCACCACACCTGTATCCAGTGAGGACTGGAAAATGATGGTCAGACCCTTTGCTATTTCCTCTCCTGCTTCTTTCAACAGCCGAGGATACATTTCATCTGGCCCTGGTGATTTATTAACTTTCAATGATGCTGATCCCATTAATACTTCCTCTCTCCCTATGTTTTTCACATCCAATACTTCACACTCTTCTTCCTTAATTACAATATCTGCATCATCCCCCTTTTCTGTGAAGACAGACACAAAGTATTCATTAAGAACCATACCAACATCTTCCACCCCTTCACATTGGTTACCTTTTTGGTCTTTTATGGGCCCTACTCTCTCCTTCGCTATCCCCTTATTCTTAATGTATCGATAAAACATCTTTGGGTTCACCTTGATTTTGCTTGCCAATATTCTTTCATGCCCTCTCTCTTTGCTTTCCTAATTTCCGTTTTGATTTCACCCCTCCACTTTCTGTACTCCTCTTGGCTTTCTGTAGTATTGAGTTCTCGGTGTTGGACATAAGTTTTTCTTTTCTGCCTTATCTTATCCTGTAAGCTCCTTGACATCCATGGGGTTCTAGATTTGGCCATCTCACCCTTTTCTTTTGTGGGAACATGTTTACTCTGAACCCCTTGAATCTCCCCTTTGAATGCCTCCCACGGCTCTGACACTGTTTTACCTTCAAGTAGCTGTTTCCATTCCACGTTTTCTAAATCACTCCTCAGTTTAGTAAAATTGGTCTTGCCCCAGTTGAGAACTCTAACTCTTGTTCTATCTCTGTCCTTTTGCATAATTATGTTAAGTCTGACTGAATTATGATCACTATCACCAAAATGCTCTCCCACTGCCATCCACCTGCCCATCTTTATTTCCTAAAACTAAGTCTAAAACTATGTCCTCTCTTGTTGGACTTGCTACATACAGGGCAAAAACGTTCTTCTGAACACAACTCCTGATTCCACTCCCTCAATTCCTTTCACGCTAAAACTATCCCAGTTAATATTGGGATAATTAAAACCCCCTACTATTACTGCCCTATTATTCTTGCACTTCTCAGAGATTTGCCTACATATCTGCTCTTCTATCTCCCTCTGACTGTTTGGAGGTCTATAGTACACTCCCAGCAGTGTGTTTGCCCCTTTACTGTTCCTTAGCTCAATCCATATGCCTCATTTAATGAACCTTCCTACATATCATCCCTCCTCACAACTGTAATAGTTTCCTTGACCAAAATTTCCACTCCTCCTCCTTTCTTACCCCCTCCCAACGAGTCTGAAAACCCTGTAACTAGGAATGTTGAGCTGCCGTTCCTGTCCCTCCTTAAGTCATGTTTCTGTAACAGCTATGATATCATACTGCCACGCATCTATCTGTGCCCTCAGCTCATCTGTTTTATTTGTTATACTCCTTGCATTGAAATAGATACCCTTGAACACTGCCTAACTCTTTTTAAAAAATTTTCTAACCATTGTTTCCTCTGTCTTCCAGACTCATCCATTAATTTTCTGCCTTCCATTTTAATTTCCGATTTTGTCCCAACTGAGTCTACCCTCAGATCCCCACCCCCCTGCCAAACTAGTTTAAACCCTCCCTAACAGCGCAAGCAAAACATCCTGCCAGGAACTCAGTCCCAGCTCTGTTCAGGTGCAACTCGTCCAGCTAATACAGGTCCCATCTCACCCAGAGCCGATCCCAATGTTCCAGGAATCTAAAGCACTTCCTCCTGCACCATCTTTCCAGCTGCGGATTCATCTGTCTTATCCTTCTACTTCTATACTCACTTGCGCGTGGCACTGGGAGTAATCCAGAGATTACTACTTTTGAGGTCCTGCTTGTTAATTTCTTACCTAGCTCCCTAAATTCTGACTGCAGGATCACATCCCACTTTCTCCCTGGAGCAAAGGAGATTGAAGGGAGGTTTGGTAGAAGTCTACAAGATTATCACAGGCTTAGATAAGTTAGACAAGGAAAAACTGTTCCCATTAACAAATGGTACAAGGACTAGCAGACACAGAGAGAAGGTTTTGGGAAAGAGATGTGGGGGAATGTGAGGAAGCAATTTTTTACGCAGAGGGTGATAATGACCTGGAACTCATTGCCCACAAGGGTGGTGGAAGCGGAGACAATCAATGATTTCAGGAAGAAGTTGGATGGCCACCTGAGAGAAATAGACTTGCAGGGCTAAGGGGATCGAGCCGGGGAGCGGGACTGACAGCATAGCACTGTGGGGAGCCGTCATGGACTCGATGGGCCGAGTAGCCTCCTTCTGTGCTGTGAATAAATGACTTCTGACTTTCATAAGCACTGGACCACCCACTGCCCTTTGCAGCCAGTGAAACTTTTTTGAAGTGTAGACACGACTGTAACACGGTGCCTTATCAGAGTCTTTCTGCAGAGCCGATAATAATCTGGAAGCAGCAAGTTGGGATTGGAGGTGTTCAAGGAAACACTGAGACCTGTCGACATTCTCCTCTCTGGCCTCAATGTATCACAGCTGCTGAACGGGTTAACGCTATTAAAAACATCATGGAAAATGTTCTTCTGTTAGTTCCGCCCCTCAGTCTGTATATTGATAAACAATCTTAAACAGGGTGCATGGACTCCCTATCCTGCTTTTCTGGCTGCATTCCTATTGTCCATTCATCTGTCTACATTTCCCATTCCATTTTGCTATGTCAACGGTCACCATGTAGTTTCAGGCTCTGGCCACTGTGTGATGCTGTGCAGAGGGTTTCTGAAGCCACTTTGCCTCTCGCTATGACTCGTTTATCGAGAATTAAATCACACTGGACACTCGTGAAAAGTTTTTTTGAAACAACTTGGCGAAATTTTGATAGGAAGACTATGGAGAGACAATATTAAATAAAGGGTACAATTCGAAAGGGGCTGCAGGAGCAGAGGGACATTGGTGTATATGTGCATAAATCATTGAAGGTGGCAGGATAGGTTGAGAGAGCAATTAATAAAGCATATAGTATCCTGGGCTTTATTAATAGGGGAATCGAGTACAAGAGCAAGGAAGTTATATTTAACTTGTATAAGATACCAGTTCGGCCTCAGCTGGAGTATTGCATCCAGTTCTGGGTGCCTGTTATGACCAGATGAGAAAGAGGTCAAGGGTTCCCTCTCAGCCTTCACCTAATCTTGCCGCAACAGGGTTTAATTTTAAACACACCATGGTGTTTAGCTTCCCCTCGGTGAATCCTTGTTCACTGCTTTCCAATTATAAGGCAAAGAAACCGGCACAAACAGGTTTTCTTAGGTTTAAAGAAGGAAGGTTGAAATTTATTAAACTTAAACTCTAATTCGGTTAACGCCTACAGATACACAACATTCCCATGCTAGCATGCATACGTGATACACACATGCAGATAGAGACAAAAGAGAAGAAAAATAAAGTGGAAAAGTTTGAGGCAATCCCTGAAGAGGGTCTTTTTGTTGCGGATCTTCGAGCTCACTGTAGAGTCCTTGATTGTAGGTAGATCTTGCTTTTCGTTGGGGCCCAGTATTCTTCTTAAACCTTGTTTGCTGTAGGAGACTTTTCTCTCTTGGGTTTCATGTGCCTTATGTGGATTTGGAGTTCTGTGAGAAAGAGATGGGATCAGACAGGAGAGGCTGTGGAGAATCAGCCAGGAGAGGTCTTTTCAGTCCAGGAGCAAATACACACCCTTCATTCAAAAATTCTGTGGCTAGTTCAAATAACCCTGGACCAGCCAGTTAGTCATATAACCAGCTGGTTTAACCAGTTTATGGATTGTATCACCTTTGCAGTCTCTGGAATTCTTCTCTTACACACAATACCTGGTGATCAAAGTCCATTTTAGCATAGGTGGATAAAGGAAGTAACCTCTCTGGTCCTATTGGTATGCAAATGTCCTCTCTGGCAGCCCTTGTTACAGTCCTCTTCCCAGCAACAATTTAAATTTAATGTCCATATGGCAAAATTAATATGCCTCATTCTTGGCAGGTTGGGGCCCAGCTTGACACCTCCACATCCAATGGAATGAAATGCGATTTGTGAAAAGCGCATTTTATGAAAAGGGTTGTGAGAAAATATAAGATAGAGAAAAAAAACATGCATTTCTCTCATTCATTTCCATTCATTTATAAATCCTAAAATGTATTAAAATTGCCCTTTTATTGGCATCCCAATAAACATGGTGTTTTTTGGGGAGGTTTTTCTTCAGTTTTCCCATTTCCATGGCTGCCTAGGGTCTTTGAGATGGTTAGGCTTAATTAGCCCTGAGCACAGAAAAGATTCATGAGAATGGTTCAAGGGATGAGGAACGTCATTATGAAGATAGTTTGGAGAAGTTGGGACTATTTTCCTTGGAGAAGAGAAGGCTGAGAGGTGATTTGATATTCAAAATCATGAGCGGTCTGGACAAAGTGGATAGGGAGAAACTGTTTCCACTGGTGAAAGGATCGAGCAAGAGAGGGCACAGATTTAAAGTATTTGGTAAGAGAAGCAAAAGTGACATGAGGAAAAACCCCTTCACGCAGTGAGTGGTTAAGGCCTGGAATGCGCTGCTTGAGAGTGTGGTGAAGACAGGTTCAACTGAAGCATTCAAAAGGGAATTAGACTTGTATGAAAAGGAAGAATGTGGAGGGTTACAGGGAGCATATGGGGGAACGAGACAGAGAAGTGGGATTAGGAACTGCGGACTAAAAGATCAGTCAAAGAGGGAGGTTTTAAGGAACATCTTGAATCAGGAGCGGGAGAGACTGTGAGGTTCAAGGAGGGAATTCCAGAGATTAGGGCCCAGGTAGATGAATTAAAGGAGCCGCGCGAAGGGCGCAGTGCGGCAGGTGCAGCAGCTGGAGAGAAGCTCACGATCAGTAGAATATCTCCCCGCTCCCTCTCCCCAGACACTGGGAACTCTCACGCGTCCTCTCCCCAGACACTGTGAACTCTCCCCGCGTCCTCTCCCCAGACACTGTGAACTCTCCCCGCGTCCTCTCCCCAGACACTGGGAACTCTCCCCGCGTCCTCTCCCCAGACACTGGGAACTCTCCCCGCGTCCTCTCCCCAGACACTGGGAACTCTCCCCGCGTCCTCTCCCCAGACACTGGGAACTCTCCCCGCGTCCTCTCCCCAGACACTGGGAACTCTCCCCGCGTCCTCTCCCCAGACACTGGGAACTCTCCCCGCGTCCTCTCCCCAGACACTGGGAACTCTCCCCGCGTCCTCTCCCCTGACACTGGGAACTCTCCCCGCGTCCTCTCCCCTGACACTGGGAACTCTCCCCGCGTCCTCTCCCCTGACACTGGGACCTCTCCCCGCGTCCTCTGCTCAGACACTGGGAACTCTCCCCGCGACCTCTCCCCAGACAATGGGAACTCTCCCCGCGTCCTCTCCCCTGACACTGGGAACTCTCCCCGCGTCCTCTCCCCTGACACTGGGAACTCTCCCCGTGTCCGTGTCCAGTGTACAGGATGTTGAGAGTAGTGCGGTCAGGGATATGGTTACAAGGATGCAAGAGGGCACTGGCAAGCAAGAACCTGGTTTAAAGTGTGTCTATTTCAACGCCAGGAGCATCCGGAATAAGGTGGGTGAGCTTGCAGCATGGGTTGGTACCTGGGATCTCGATGCAGTGGCCATTTCGGAGACATGGGTAGAGCAGGGGCAGGAATGGATGTTGCAGATTCCGGGATTTAGATGTTTCAGTAAGAACAGAGAAGATGGTAAAAGAGGGGGGGGTGTGGCATTGTTAATCAAGGAGAGTATTACAGCGACAGAAAGGACGTTTGAGGACTCGGCTACTGAGGTAGTATGGGCTGAGGTTAGAAACAGGAGAGGTGAGGTTACCCTGTTGGGAGTCTTTTATAGACCTCCGAATAGTTCCAGAGATGTAGAGGAAAGGATAGCGAAGATGATTCTCGACAGGGGTGAGAGTAACAGGGTAGTTGTTATGGGGGACTTTAACTTTCCAAATATCGACTGGAAATACTATAGTTCGAGTACTTTAGATGGGTCAGTTTTTGTCCAGTGTGTGCAGGAGGGTTTTCTGACACAGTATGTAGACAGGCCAACCAGGGGTGATGCCACATTGGATTTGGTACTGGGAAATGAACCCGGCCAGGTGTTAGATTTAGATGTAGGTGAGCACTTTGGTGATAGTGATCACAATTCGGTTAGGTTTACCTTAGCGATGGGCAGGGACAGGTAAATACCGCAGGGCAAGAATTATAACTGGGGGAAAGGAAATTATGATGCGATTAGGCAAGATTTAGGATGTGTAGGATGGGGAAGGAAACTGCAGGGGATGGGAACAATCGAAATGTGGAGCTTATTCAAGGAGCAGCTACTGCGTGTCCTTGATAAGTATGTACCTGTGAGGCAGGGAGGAAGTTGTCGTGCGAGGGAGCCGTGGATTACTAAAGAAGTTGAAGCGCTTGTCAAGAGGAAGAAGAAGGCTTATGTTAGGATGAGACGTGAAGGCTCAGTTAGGGCGCTTGAGAGCTACAAGCTAGCCAGGAAGGATCTAAAGGGAGAGCTAAGAAGAGCAAGGAGAGGACACGAGAAGTCATTGGTGGATCGGATCAGGGAAAACCCTAAGGCTTTCTATAGGTATATCAGGAATAAAAGAATGACTAGAGTTAGATTAGGGCCAATCAAGGATAGTAGTGGGAAGTTGTGTGTGGAATCAGAGGAGATAGGGGAAGTGTTAAATGAATATTTTGCGTCAGTATTTACAGTAGAGAAAGAAAATGTTGTTGAGAATACTGAGATTCAGGCTACAAGGCTAGATGGGATTGAGGTTCACAAGGAGGAGGTGTTAGCAATTTTGGAAAGTGTGAAAATAGATAAGTCCCCTGGGCCAGATGGGATTTATCCTAGGATTCTCTGGGAAGCTAGGGAGGAGATTGCAGAGCCTTTGTCCTTGATCTTTATGTCGTCATTGTCGACAGGAATAGTGCCGGAAGACTGGAGGATTGCAAATGTTGTCCCCTTGTTCAAGAAGGGGAGTAGAGACAGCCCTGGTAATTATAGACCTGTGAGCCTTACTTCGGTTGTGGGTAAAATGTTGGAAAAGGTTATAAGAGACAGGATTTATAATCATCTTGAAAAGAATAAGTACATTAGAGATAGTCAGCACGGTTTTGTGACGGGTAGGTCGTGCCTCACAAACCTTATTGAGTTTTTCGAGAAGGTGACCAAACAGGTGGATGAGGGTAAAGCAGTGGATGTGGTGTATATGGATTTCAGTAAGGCGTTTGATAAGGTTCCCCACGGTAGGCTATTGCAGAAAATACGCAAGTATGGGGTTGAAGGTGATTTAGAGCTTTGGATCAGAAATTGGCTAGCTGAAAGAAGACAGAGGGTGGTGGTTGATGGCAAATGTTCATCCTGGAGTTTAGTTACTAGTGGTGTACCGCAAGGATCTGTTTTGGGGCCACTGCTGTTTGTCATTTTTATAAATGACCTGGAAGAGGGTGTAGAAGGGTGGGTTAGTAAATTTGCAGATGACACTAAGGTCGGTGGAGTTGTGGATAGTGCCGAAGGATGTTGTCGGGTACAGAGAGACATAGATAGGCTGCAGAGCTGGGCTGAGAGATGGCAAATGGAGTTTAATGCGGAAAAGTGTGAGGTGATTCACTTTGGAAGGAGTAACAGGAATGCAGAGTACTGGGCTAATGGGAAGATTCTTGGTACTGTAGATGAACAGAGATCTTGGTGTCCAGGTGCATAAATCCCTGAAGGTTGCTAACCAGGTTAATAGGGCTGTTAAGAAGGCATATGGTGTGTTAGCTTTTATTAGTAGGGGGGTCGAGTTTCGGAGCCACGAGGTCATGCTGCAGCTGTACAAAACTCTGGTGAGACCGCACCTGGAGTATTGCGTGCAGTTCTGGTCACCGCATTATAGGAAGGATGTGGAAGCTATGGAAAGGGTGCAGAGGAGATTTACTAGGATGTTGCCTGGTATGGAGGGAAGGTCTTACGAGGAAAGGCTGAGGGACTTGAGGTTGTTTTCGTTGGAGAGAAGGAGGAGGAGAGGTGACTTAATAGAGACATATAAGATAATCAGAGGGTTAGATAGGGTGGATAGTGAGCGTCTTTTTCCTCGGATGGTGATGGCAAACACGAGGGGACATAGCTTCAAGTTGAGGGGTGATAGATATAGGACAGATGTGAGAGGTAGTTTCTTTACTCAGAGAGTAGTAAGGGCGTGGAACGCCCTGCCTGCAGCAGTAGTAGATTCGCCAACTTTAAGGGCATTTAAGTGGACATTGGATAGACACATGATGGAAATGGAATAGTGTAGGTCAGATGGTTTCACAGGTCGGCGCAACATCGAGGGCCGAAGGGCCTGTACTGCGCTGTAATGTTCTAAATTCTAAATTCTAAATTCCTCTGCTCAGACACTGGGAACTCTCCCCGCGTCCTCTCCCCAGACACTGGGAACTCACGCCCTGCCCTCTCCCCAGACACTGGGAACTCTCCCCGCGTCCTCTCCCCTGACACTGGGAACTCACGCCCTGCCCTCTCCCCTGACACTGGGAACTCTCCCCGTGTCCTCTCCCCTGACACTGGGAAATCTCCCCGCGTCCTCTCCCCAGACACTGGGATCTCACGACCTGCCCTCTCCCCAGACACTGGGAACACTCTCCGCGTCCTCTCCCCAGACACAGGGAACTCTCCCCGCGTCCACTCCCCAGACACTAGGAACACTCTCCACGTCCACTCCCCAGACACTGGGACCACTCTCCGTGTCCTCTCCCCAGACACTGGGAACTCTCCCCGTGTCCTCTGCTCAGACACGGGGAACTCTCCCCGTGTCCTCTGCTCAGACACAGGGAACACTCTCCGCGTCCTCTCCCCAGACACAGGGAACGCTCTCCGCGTCCTCTCCCCAGACACTGGGAACTCTCCCCGCGTCCTCTCCCCAGACACTGGGAACTCTCCCCACGTCCACTCCCCAGACACTAGGAACACTCTCCACGTCCACTCCCCAGACACTGGGAACACTCTCCACGTCCAGTCCACGGACACTGGGAACTCTCACCGCGTCCACTCCCCAGACACTGGGAACACTCTCCGCGTCCTCTCCCCAGACACTGGGAACTCTCCCCGCGTCCACTCCCCAGACACTAGGAACACTCTCCACGTCCTCTCCCCAGACACTGGGAACTCTCCCCGCGTCCTCTCCCCAGACACTGGGAACACTCTCCACGTCCACTCCCCAGACACTGGGAACTCTCACCGCGTCCTCTCCCCAGACACTGGGAACACTCTCCACGTCCACTCCCCAGACACTGGGAACTCTCACCGCGTCCTCTCCCCAGACACTGGGAATTCCCCCTTGTGGAATTTTAAAAGTCAGTGACACACAAGGAAACCATTTTTTAAACTCAATTATTAACAAATTTATATTAAATTCACAATATATCCGAAAAACATGTTATCCAAAGTTAATTCTACTGTACAGATAAATTAGTACACTGATTCGTCATTGCACACTGCGAGTCTATGAGACATGGATAATGAGAGGATCAATCCAGATGTGTGCATCTACACTCATTTTCTTGAATCAGTGGGTTGTCTCATACATTCCATCCAGTGTGCAGTGTGTTATATACTGACTGCCACAATCCAGTGTGGTGTGTTATATCCTGACTGTCTCGGTCCAGTGTGCAGTGTGTTATATACTGACTGTCTCTGTCCAGTGTGCAGAGTGTTATATACTGACTGCCACAATCCAGTGTGGTGTGTTATACGCTGACTGTCTCGGTCCAGTGTGCTATATACCGACTGCCACAATCCAGTGTGGTGTGTTATATACTGACTGTCTCTGTCCAGTGTGCAGTGTGTTATATTCCGACTGCCACAATCCAGTGTGGTGTGTTAAATACTGACTGTCTCGGTCCAGTGTGTGGTGTGTTATATACTGACTGTCTCAGTCCAGTGTGCAGTGTGTTATATACCGACTGCCACAATCCAGTGTGGTGTGTTATATACTGAATGTCTCGGTCCAGTGTGCAGTGTGTTATATACCGACTGCCACAATCCAGTGTGGTGTGTTATATACTGACTGTCTCGGTCCAGTGTGCAGTGTGTTATATACTGACTGCCACAATCCAGTGTGGTGTGTTATATACTGATTGTCTCGGTCCAGTGTGCAGTGTGTTATATACCGACTGCCACAATCCAGTGTGGTGTGTTATATACTGACTGTCTCTGTCCAGTGTGCAGCGTGTTATATACCAACTGCCACAATCCAGTGTGGTGTGTTATGTACTGACTGTCTCTGTCCAGTGTGGTGTGTTATATACTGACTGTCTCGGTCCAGTGTGCCGTGTGTTATATACCGACTGCCACAATCCAGTGTGGTGTGTTATATAACGACCGCCACAATCCAGTGTGGTGTGTTATATACTGACTGTCTCGGTCCAGTGTGCAGTGTGTTATATACTGACTGCCACAATTCAGTGTGGTGTGTTATATACTGACTGTCTCGGTCCAGTGTGCAGTGTGTTAGATACTGACTGCCACAATCCAGTGTGGTGTGTTATATACTGACTGTCTCGGTCCAGTGTGCAGTGTGTTATATACCGACTGCCACAATTCAGTGTGGTGTGTTATATACAGACTGTCTCGGTCCAGTGTGCCGTGTGTTATATACCGACTGCCACAATCCAGCATGGTGTGTTATATACTGACTGTCTCTGTCCATTCTGCCGTGTGTTAAATAACGACCGCCACAATTCACAGTGTTGTGTTATATACTGACTGTCTCTGTCCATTGTGCCTTGTGTTATATACCGACTGCATTAATCCACTGTGGTGTGTTATATACTGACTGTCTCTGTCCAGTGTGGCGTGTTATATACTGACTGTCTCGTTCCAGTGTGCCGTGTGTTATATACCGACTGCCACAATCCAGCATGGTGTGTTATATACTGATTGTCTCTGTCCAGTGTGCAGTGTGTTATATACTGACTGTCTCGGTCCAATGTGCAGTGTGTTATATACCGACTGTCTCTGTCCAGTGTGCAGTGTGTTATATACCGACTGCCACAATCCAGTGTGGTGTGTAATATGCTGACTGTCTCGGTCCAGTGTGCAGTGTGTGATATACTGATTGCCACAATCCATTGTGGTGTGTTATATACCGACTGTCTCGGTCCACTGTGCAGTGTGTTATATACTGATTGCCACAATCCAGTGTGGTGTTTTATATGCCGACTGTCTCTGTCCAGTGTGCAGTGTGTTATATACCGACTGCCACAATCCAGTGTGGTGTGTTATATACTGACTGTCTCGGTCCAGTGTGCAGTGTGTTAGATAACGACCGCCACAATCCAGTGCAATGTGTTCCTTCCCGACTGTCTCTGTTCGGTGTGTAGTGTGTTATATACCGACTGCCACAATTCAGTGTGGTGTGTTATATACTGACTGTGTCTCTCCGGTGTAGTGTGTTATATACTGACTGTCTCTGTCCAGTGTGGTGTGTTATATACTGACTGTCTCGGTCCAGTGTGCCGTGTGTTATATACCGACTGCCACAATCCAGTGTGGAGTGTTATATGCTGACTGTCTCTGTTCGGTGTGCAGTGTGTTATATACCGTCTGCCACAATTCAGTGTGGTGTGTTATATACTGACTGTCTCTGTCCAGTGTGCAGTGTGTTATATACCGACTGCCACAATTCAGTGTGGAGTGTTATATACTGATTGTCTCGGTCCAGTGTGCAGTGTGTTATATACCGACTGCCACAATTCAGTGTGGTGTGTTATATACTGACTGTCTCTGTCCAGTGTGTAGTGTGTTATATACCGACTGCCACAATCCAGTGTGGTGTGTTATATACTGACTGTCTCTGTTCGGTGTGCAGTGTGTTATATACCGACTGCCACAATCCAGTGTGGTGTGTTATATACTGACTGTCTCTGTTCGGTGTGCAGTGTGTTATATACCGACTGCCACAATCCAGTGTGGTGTGTTATATACTGACTGTCTCTGTTCGGTGTGCAGTGTGTTATCTACCGACTGCCACAATCCAGTGTGGTGTGTTATATACTGACTGTCTCTGTTCGGTGTGCAGTGTGTTATCTACCGACTGCCACAATCCAGTGTGGTGTGTTATATACTGACTGTCTCTGTTCGGTGTGCAGTGTGTTATCTACCGACTGCCACAATCCAGTGTGGTGTGTTATATACTGACTGTCTCGATCCATTGTGCAGTGTGTTATATACTGACTGTCACTATCCAGCATACAGTGTATTAAATACTGATGGCCACAATCCAGTGCAATGTGTTATATACCGACTGTCTCTATCCAGTCTGATGTTATATACAGACTAACTCTATACAGTCTGGTATTATATGCCGACTGTCTCTATCCAGTGCTCTGTGTTATATACTGACTGTCTCTATCCAGTGTGTAGCAAGTTTTACATTGACTGCCTGTATCCAGTGCAGTGTGTTATATACTGACTGTTCCAATCTAGTATACAGTGTATTATATGCTGACTGCCACAATCCTATGTGGTGTGTTGTATGTTGACTGGCTCTATCCTGTGTGGTGTGTTATATACTGACTGTCTCTATCCAGTATGTAGTGTGTAAAATACTGAATGTCTCTATCCAGTGTGGTGTGATATATCCTGACTGTATTTATCCAATATGCAGTGTGTTATCTACTGTCTCTATCCACTGTGGTGTGTTATATGCTGACTGTCTGTATCCAGTGCAGTTTGTTATATACTGACTGTCTCTCTCCAGTGTAGTGTGTTATATACTGAATGTGTCTCTCCGGTGTAGTGTGTTATATACTGACTGTCTCTCTCCAGTGTAGTGTGTTATATACTGACTGTCTCTATCCAGTGTGCAGTGTGTTATATACCAACTGCCACAATCCAGTGTGGTGTGTTATATACTGACTGTCTCTGTCCGGTGTGCAGTGTGTTATATACTGACTGCCACAATCCAGTGTGGTGTGTTATATACTGACTGTCTCGGTCCAGTGTGCAGTGTGTTATATAACGACCGCCACAATCCACAGTGGTGTGTTATATACTGACTGTCTCAGTCCAGTGTGCAGTGTGTTATATAACGACTGCCACAATTCCGTGTGGTGTGTTATATACTGACTGTCTCTGTCCAGTGTGCAGTGTGTTATATACCGACTGCCACAATTCAGTGTGGAGTGTTATATACTGATTGTCTCGGTCCAGTGTGCAGTGTGTTATATACAGACTGCCACAATTCAGTGTGGAGTGTTATATACTGACTGTCTCTGTTCGGTGTGCAGTGTGTTATCTACCGACTGCCACAAATCAGTGTGGTGTGTTATATACTGACTGTCTCTGTCCAGTGTGCAGTGTGTTATATACCGACTGCCACAATTCAGTGTGGTGTGTTATATACTGACTGTCTCTGTTCGGTGTGCAGTGTGTTATCTACCGACTGCCACAAGCCGTTGTGCAGTGTGTTATATACTGACTGTCACTATCCAGCATACAGTGTATTAAATACTGATGGCCACAATCCAGTGCAATGTGTTATATACCGACTGTCTCTATCCAGTCTGATGTTATATACAGACTAACTCTATGCAGTCTGGTATTATATGCCGACTGTCTCTATCCAGTGCTCTGTGTTATATACTGACTGTCTCTATCCAGTGTGTAGCAAGTTTTACATTGACTGCCTGTATCCAGTGCAGTGTGTTATATACTGACTGTTCCAATCTAGTATGCAGTGTATTATATGCTGACTGCCACAATCCTATGTGGTGTGTTGTATGTTGACTGGCTCTATCCTGTGTGGTGTGTTATATACTGACTGTCTCTATCCAGTATGTAGTGTGTAAAATACTGAATGTCTCTATCCATTGCTGTGTGTTATATACTGACTGTCCCTCTCCATTGCTGTGTGTTATATACTGACTATCTCTATCCATTACTGTGTGTTATATACTGACTATCTCTAACCATTACTGTGTGTTATATACTGACTGTCTCTAACCATTGCTGTGTGTTATATACTGACTGTCTCTAACCATTACTGTGTGTTATATACTGACTATCTCTATCCATTACTGTGTGTTATATACTGACTGTCTCTATCCAGTGCAGTGTGTTATATACTGACTGTCTCTATTCATTACTGTGTGTTATATACTGACTGTCTCCATCTATTACTGTGTGTTATATACTGACTGTCCCTATCCATTGCTGTGTGTTATATACTGACTGTCTCTGTCCAGTGTGCAGTGTGTTATATACTGACTGCCACAATCCAGTGTGCAGTGTGTTATATACTGACTGTCTCAGTCCAGTGTGCAGTGTGTTATATACCGACTGCCACAATCCAGTGTGGTGTGTTATATACTGACTATCTCTGTCCAGTGTGCAGTGTGTTATATACCGACTGCCACAATTCAGTGTGGTGTGTTATATACTGACTGTCTCTGTCCAGTGTGCAGTGTGTTATATACCGACTGCCACAATCCAGTGTGGTGTGTTGTATACTGACTGTCTCGGTCCAGTGTGCAGTGTGTTAGATAACGACCGCCACAATCCAGTGCAATGTGTTCCTTCCCGACTGTCTCTGTTCGGTGTGCAGTGTGTTATATACTGACTGTCTCTGTCCAGTGTGCAGTGTGTTATATACCGACTGCCACAATTCAGTGTGGTGTGTTATATACTGACTGTCTCTGTCCAGTGTGCAGTGTGTTATATACCGACTGCCACAATTCAGTGTGGAGTGTTATATACTGACTGTCTCTGTCCAGTGTGCAGTGTGTTATATACCGACTGCCACAATTCAGTGTGGAGTGTTATATGCTGACTGTCTCTGTTCGGTGTGCAGTGTGTTATATACCGACTGCCACAATTCAGTGTGGAGTGTTATATGCTGACTGTCTCTGTTCGGTGTGCAGTGTGTTATATACCGACTGCCACAATTCAGTGTGGTGTGTTATATACTGACTGTCTCTGTCCAGTGTGCAGTGTGTTATATACCGACTGCCACAATTCAGTGTGGAGTGTTATATACTGATTGTCTCGGTCCAGTGTGCAGTGTGCTATATACCGACTGCCACAATCCAGTGTGGTGTGTTATATACTGACTGTCTCTGTTCGGTGTGCAGTGTGTTATATACCGACTGCCACAATCCAGTGTGGTGTGTTATATACTGACTGTCTCTGTTCGGTGTGCAGTGTGTTATCTACCGACTGCCACAATCCAGTGTGGTGTGTTATATACTGACTGTCTCTGTTCGGTGTGCAGTGTGTTATATACCGACTGCCACAATCCAGTGTGGTGTGTTATATACTGACTGTCTCTGTTCGGTGTGCAGTGTGTTATATACAGACTGCCACAATCCAGTGTGGTGTGTTATATACTGACTGTCTCTGTTCGGTGTGCAGTGTGTTATCTACCGACTGCCACAATCCAGTGTGGTGTGTTATATACTGACTGTCTCGATCCATTGTGCAGTGTGTTATATACTGACTGTCACTATCCAGCATACAGTGTATTAAATACTGATGGCCACAATCCAGTGCAATGTGTTATATACCGACTGTCTCTATCCAGTCTGATGTTATATACAGACTAACTCTATGCAGTCTGGTATTATATGCCGACTGTCTCTATCCAGTGCTCTGTGTTATATACTGACTGTCTTTATCCAGTGTGTAGCAAGTTTTACATTGACTGCCTGTATCCAGTGCAGTGTGTTATATACTGACTGTTCCAATCTAGTATACAGTGTATTATATGCTGACTGCCACAATCCTATGTTGTGTGTTGTATGTTGACTGGCTCTATCCTGTGTGGTGTGTTATATACTGACTGTCTCTATCCAGTATGTAGTGTGTAAAATACTGAATGTCTCTATCCAGTGTGGTGTGATATATCCTGACTGTCTTTATCCAATATGCAGTGTGTTATCTACTGTCTCTATCCACTGTGGTGTGTTATATGCTGACTGGCTGTATCCAGTGCAGTTTGTTACTTATTGTCTGTCTTTCTCCTATGCAGTGTATTGTACACTGTTTTTATCCAGTGTGGTTTGTTATATACTGACTGTCTCTCTCCAGTGTGGTTTGTTATATACTGACTGTCTCTATCCAGTGCAGTGTGTTGTATACTGACTGTCTCTCTCCAGTGTAGTGTGTTATATACTGACTGTCTCTATCCAGTGCAGTGTGTTATATACTGACTGTCTCTCTCCAGTGTCGTGTGTTATATACTGACTGTCTCTATCCAGTGCAGTGTGTTATATACTGACTGTCTCTCTCCAGTGAGGTTTGTTATATACTGACTGTCTCTCTCCAGTGTAGTGTGTTATATACTGACTGTCTCTCTCCAGTGTAGTGTGTTATATACTGACTGTCTCTCTCCAGTGTAGTGTGTTATATACTCACTGTTTCTATCCAGTGTGGTGTGTTATATACTCACTGTCTTTTCAGTGTGTTGTGTTGTATATTGACTGTCTGTATAAAGTGTGTGTTATATACTGACTGTGTCTATCCAGTGCAGTGCGTTATATTGTTTATCTTTATCCAGTGTGGTATGTTATATCCTGACTGTCTCTACCCAGTGCGATGTGTTATATACTGACTGTCTCTAACCATTACTGTGTGTTATATACTGACTATCTCTATCCATTGCTGTGTTATTTTACTGACTGTCTCGATCCATTACTGTGTGTTATATACTGACTGCCTCTATCCAGTGCAGTGTGTTATATACTGACTGTCTCTCTCCAGTGTAGTGTGTTATATACTGACTGTCTCTCTCCAGTGTAGTGTGTTATATACTGACTGTCTCTCTCCAGTGTAGTGTGTTATATACTGACTGTCTCTCTCCAGTGTAGTGTGTTATATACTGACTGTCTCTCTCCAGTGTAGTGTGTTATATACTGACTGTCTCTCTCCAGTGTAGTGTGTTACATACTGACTGTCTCTCTCCAGTGTAGTGTGTTATATACCGACTGCCACAATTCAGTGTGGTGTGTTATATACTGACTGTCTCTGTTCGGTGTGCAGTGTGTTATATACCAACTGCCACAATCCAGTGTGGTTTGTTATATACTAACTGTCTCTGTCCGGTGTGCAGTGTGTTATATACCGACTGCCACAATCCAGTGTGGTGTGTTGTATACTGGCTGTCTCGGTCCAGTGTGCAGTGTGTTATATAACGACCGCCACAATCCACAGTGGTGTGTTATATACTGACTGTCTCAGTCCAGTGTGCAGTGTGTTATATAACGACTGCCACAATTCCGTGTGGTGTGTTATATACTGACTGTCTCTGTCCAGTGTGCAGTGTGTTATATACCGACTGCCACAATTCAGTGTGGAGTGTTATATACTGATTGTCTCGGTCCAGTGTGCAGTGTGTTATATACAGACTGCCACAATTCAGTGTGGAGTTTTATATACTGACTGTCTCTGTTCGGTGTGCAGTGTGTTATCTACCGACTGCCACAATCCAGTGTGGTGTGTTATATACTGACTGTCTCTGTTCGGTGTGCAGTGTGTTATATACCGACTGCCACAATCCAGTGTGGTGTGTTATATACTGACTGTCTCTGTTCGGTGTGCAGTGTGTTATATACCGACTGCCACAATCCAGTGTGGTGTGTTATATACTGACTGTCTCTGTTCGGTGTGCAGTGTGTTATATACCGACTGCCACAATCCAGTGTGGTGTGTTATATACTGACTGTCTCTGTTCGGTGTGCAGTGTGTTATCTACCGACTGCCACAATCCAGTGTGGTGTGTTATATACTGACTGTCTCGATCCATTGTGCAGTGTGTTATATACTGACTGTCACTATCCAGCATACAGTGTATTAAATACTGATGGCCACAATCCAGTGCAATGTGTTATATACCGACTGTCTCTATCCATTACTGTGTGTTATAAACTGACTATCTCTATTCATTACTGTGTGTTATATACTGACTATCTCTATCCATTGCTGTGTGTTATTTTACTGACTGTCTCTATCCATTACTGTGTGTTATATACTGACTGTCCCAATCCATTGCTGTGTGTTATATACTGACTGTCTCCATCTATTACTGTGTGTTATATACTGACTGTCTCTAACCATTACTGTGTGTTATATACTGACTGTCTCTATCCATTACTGTGTGTTATATACTGACTGTCTCTATCCATTACTGTGTGTTATATACTGACTGTCTCTATCCATTACTGTGTGTTATATACTGACTGTCTCTAACCATTACTGTGTGTTATATACTGACTGTCTCTATCCATTACTGTGTGTTATATACTGACTGTCTCTATCCATTACTGTGTGTTATATACTGACTGTCTCTAACCATTGCTGTGTGTTATATACTGACTGTCCCTCTCCATTGCTGTGTGTTATATACTGACTGTCTCTAACCATTGCTGTGTGTTATATACTGACTGTCTCTATCCATTACTGTGTGTTATATACTGACTGTCTCTGTCCATTACTGTGTGTTATATACTGACTGTCTCTATCCATTACTGTGTGTTATATACTGACTGTCTCTATCCATTACTGTGTGTTATATACTGACTGTCTCTATCCATTACTGTGTGTTATATACTGACTGTCTCTATCCATTACTGTGTGTTATATACTGACTGTCTCTATCCATTACTGTGTGTTATATACTGACTGTCTCCATCTATTACTGTGTGTTATATACTGACTGTCTCTAACCATTACTGTGTGTTATATACTGACTGTCTCTATCCATTACTGTGTGTTATATACTGACTGTCTCTATCCATTACTGTGTGTTATATACTGACTGTCTCTATCCATTACTGTGTGTTATATACTGACTGTCTCTAACCATTACTGTGTGTTATATACTGACTGTCTCTATCCATTACTGTGTGTTATATACTGACTGTCTCTATCCATTACTGTGTGTTATATACTGACTGTCTCTAACCATTGCTGTGTGTTATATACTGACTGTCCCTCTCCATTGCTGTGTGTTATATACTGACTGTCTCTAACCATTGCTGTGTGTTATATACTGACTGTCTCTATCCATTACTGTGTGTTATATACTGACTGTCTCTATCCATTACTGTGTGTTATATACTGACTGTCTCTATCCATTACTGTGTGTTATATACTGACTGTCTCTATCCATTACTGTGTGTTATATACTGACTGTCTCTATCCATTACTGTGTGTTATATACTGACTGTCTCTATCCATTACTGTGTGTTATATACTGACTGTCTCTATCCATTACTGTGTGTTATATACTGACTGTCTCTATCCATTACTGTGTGTTATTTACTGACTGTCTCCATCTATTACTGTGTGTTATATACTGACTGTCTCTAACCATTACTGTGTGTTATATACTGACTGTCCCAATCCATTGCTGTGTGTTATATACTGACTGTCTCCATCTATTACTGTGTGTTATGTACTGACTGTCTCTAACCATTACTGTGTGTTATATACTGACTGTCTCTATCGATTACTGTGTGTTATATACTGACTGTCTCTATCCATTACTGTGTGTTATATACTGACTGTCTCTATCCATTACTGTGTGTTATATACTGACTGTCTCTAACCATTACTGTGTGTTATATACTGACTGTCTCTATCCATTACTGTGTGTTATATACTGACTGTCTCTATCCATTACTGTGTGTTATATACTGACTGTCTCTAACCATTGCTGTGTGTTATATACTGACTGTCCCTCTCCATTGCTGTGTGTTATATACTGACTGTCTCTAACCATTACTGTGTGTTATATACAGACTGTCTCTATCCATTACTGTGTGTTATATACTGACTGTCTCTATCCATTACTGTGTGTTATATACTGACTGTCTCTATCCATTACTGTGTGTTATATACTGACTGTCTCTATCCATTACTGTGTGTTATATACTGACTGTCTCTAACCATTACTGTGTGTTATATACTGACTGTCTCTATCCATTACTGTGTGTTATATACTGACTGTCTCTATCCATTACTGTGTGTTATATACTGACTGTCTCTATCCATTACTGTGTGTTATATACTGAATTTCTCTAACCATTACTGTGTGTTATATACTGACTGTCTCTATCCATTACTGTGTGTTATATACTGACTGTCTCTCTCCAGTGCGGTTTGTTATATACTGACTGTCTCTCTCCAGTGTAGTGTGTTATATACTGACTGTCTCTCTCCAGTGTAGTGTGTTATATACTGACTGTCTCTCTCCAGTGTAGTGTGTTATATACTCACTGTTTCTATCCAGTGTGGTGTGTTATATACTCACTGTCTTTTCAGTCTGTTGTGTTGTATATTGACTGTCTGTATAAAGTGTGTGTTATATACTGACTGTGTCTATCCAGTGCAGTGCGTTATATTGTTTATCTTTATCCAGTGTGGTATGTTATATCCTGACTGTCTCTACCCAGTGCGATGTGTTATATACTGACTGTCTCTAACCATTACTGTGTGTTATATACTGACTATCTCTATCCATTGCTGTGTTATTTTACTGACTGTCTCGATCCATTACTGTGTGTTATATACTGACTGCCTCTATCCAGTGCAGTGTGTTATATACTGACTGTCTCTCTCCAGTGTAGTGTGTTATATACTGACTGTCTCTCTCCAGTGTAGTGTGTTATATACTGGCTGTCTCTCTCCAGTGTAGTGTGTTATATACTGACTGTCTCTCTCCAGTGTAGTGTGTTATATACTGACTGTGTCTCTCCGGTGTAGTGTGTTATATACTGACTGTCTCTCTCCAGTGTAGTGTGTTATATACTGACTGTCTCTCTCCAGTGTAGTGTGTTATATACCGACTGCCACAATTCAGTGTGGTGTGTTATATACTGACTGTCTCTGTTCGGTGTGCAGTGTGTTATATACCAACTGCCACAATCCAGTGTGGTGTGTTATATACTAACTGTCTCTGTCCGGTGTGCAGTGTGTTATATACCGACTGCCACAATCCAGTGTGGTGTGTTGTATACTGACTGTCTCGGTTCAGTGTGCAGTGTGTTATATAACGACCGCCACAATCCACAGTGGTGTGTTATATACTGACTGTCTCAGTCCAGTGTGCAGTGTGTTATATAACGACTGCCACAATTCCGTGTGGTGTGTTATATACTGACTGTCTCTGTCCAGTGTGCAGTGTGTTATATACCGACTGCCACAATTCAGTGTGGAGTGTTATATACTGACTGTCTCTGTTCGGTGTGCAGTGTGTTATCTACCGACTGCCACAATTCAGTGTGGTGTGTTATATACTGACTGTCTCTGTCCAGTGTGCAGTGTGTTATATACCGACTGCCACAATTCAGTGTGGTGTGTTATATACTGACTGTCTCTGTTCGGTGTGCAGTGTGTTATCTACCGACTGCCACAAGCCATTGTGCAGTGTGTTATATACTGACTGTCACTATCCAGCATACAGTGTATTAAATACTGATGGCCACAATCCAGTGCAATGTGTTATATACCGACTGTCTTTATCCATTACTGTGTGTTATATACTGACTATCTCTATTCATTACTGTGTGTTATATACTGACTATCTCTATCCATTGCTGTGTGTTATTTTACTGACTGTCTCTAACCATTACTGTGTGTTATATACTGACTGTCTCTATCCATTACTGTGTGTTATATACTGACTGTCTCTATCCATTACTGTGTGTTATATACTGACTGTCTCTATCCATTACTGTGTGTTATATACTGACTGTCTCTAACCATTACTGTGTGTTATATACTGACTGTCTCTATCCATTACTGTGTGTTATATACTGACTGTCTCTATCCATTACTGTGTGTTATATACTGACTGTCTCTAACCATTGCTGTGTGTTATATACTGACTGTCCCTCTCCATTGCTGTGTGTTATATACTGACTGTCCCTCTCCATTGCTGTGTGTTATATACTGACTGTCTCTATCCATTACTGTGTGTTATATACTGACTGTCTCTATCCATTACTGTGTGTTATATACTGACTGTCTCTATCCATTACTGTGTGTTATATACTGACTGTCTCTATCCATTACTGTGTGTTATATACTGACTGTCTCTATCCATTACTGTGTGTTATATACTGACTGTCTCTATCCATTACTGTGTGTTATATACTGACTGTCTCTATCCATTACTGTGTGTTATATACTGACTGTCTCTATCCATTACTGTGTGTTATATACTGACTGTCTCCATCTATTACTGTGTGTTATATACTGACTGTCTCTAACCATAACTGTGTGTTATATACTGACTGTCTCTATCCATTACTGTGTGTTATATACTGACTGTCTCTATCCATTACTGTGTGTTATATACTGACTGTCTCTATCCATTACTGTGTGTTATATACTGACTGTCTCTAACCATTACTGTGTGTTATATACTGACTGTCTCTATCCATTACTGTGTGTTATATACTGACTGTCTCTATCCATTACTGTGTGTTATATACTGACTGTCTCTAACCATTGCTGTGTGTTATATACTGACTGTCCCTCTCCATTGCTGTGTGTTATATACTGACTGTCTCTAACCATTGCTGTGTGTTATATACTGACTGTCTCTATCCATTACTGTGTGTTATATACTGACTGTCTCTATCCATTACTGTGTGTTATATACTGACTGTCTCTATCCATTACTGTGTGTTATATACTGACTGTCTCTATCCATTACTGTGTGTTATATACTGACTGTCTCTATCCATTACTGTGTGTTATATACTGACTGTCTCTATCCATTACTGTGTGTTATATACTGACTGTCTCTATCCATTACTGTGTGTTATATACTGACTGTCTCTATCCATTACTGTGTGTTATTTACTGACTGTCTCCATCTATTACTGTGTGTTATATACTGACTGTCTCTAACCATTACTGTGTGTTATATACTGACTGTCCCAATCCATTGCTGTGTGTTATATACTGACTGTCTCCATCTATTACTGTGTGTTATGTACTGACTGTCTCTAACCATTACTGTGTGTTATATACTGACTGTCTCTATCCATTACTGTGTGTTATATACTGACTGTCTCTATCCATTACTGTGTGTTATATACTGACTGTCTCTATCCATTACTGTGTGTTATATACCGACTGTCTCTAACCATTACTGTGTGTTATATACTGACTGTCTCTATCCATTACTGTGTGTTATATACTGACTGTCTCTATCCATTACTGTGTGTTATATACTGACTGTCTCTAACCATTGCTGTGTGTTATATACTGACTGTCCCTCTCCATTGCTGTGTGTTATATACTGACAGTCTCTAACCATTACTGTGTGTTATATACAGACTGTCTCTATCCATTACTGTGTGTTATATACTGACTGTCTCTATCCATTACTGTATGTTATATACTGACTGTCTCTATCCATTACTGTGTGTTATATACTGACTGTCTCTATCCATTACTGTGTGCTATATACTGACTGTCTCTAACCATTACTGTGTGTTATATACTGACTGTCTCTATCCATTACTGTGTGTTATATACTGACTGTCTCTATCCATTACTGTGTGTTATATACTGACTGTCTCTATCCATTACTGTGTGTTATATACTGACTGTCTCTAACCATTACTGTGTGTTATATACTGACTGTCTCTATCCATTACTGTGTGTTATATACTGACTGTCTCTATCCATTACTGTGTGTTATATACTGACTGTCTCTAACCATTGCTGTGTGTTATATACTGACTGTCCCTCTCCATTGCTGTGTGTTATTTACTGATTGTCTCTAACCATTGCTGTGTGTTATATACTGACTGTCTCTATCCATTACTGTGTGTTATATACTGACTGTCTCTATCCATTACTGTGTGTTATATACTGACTGTCTCTATCCATTACTGTGTGTTATATACTGACTGTCTCTATCCATTACTGTGTGTTATATACTGACTGTCTCTATCCATTACTGTGTGTTATATACTGACTGTCTCTATCCATTACTGTGTGTTATATACTGACTGTCTCTATCCATTACTGTGTGTTATATACTGACTGTCTCCATCTATTACTGTGTGTTATATACTGACTGTCTCTAACCATTACTGTGTGTTATATACTGACTGTCTCTATCCATTACTGTGTGTTATATACTGACTGTCTCTATCCATTACTGTGTGTTATATACTGACTGTCTCTATCCATTACTGTGTGTTATATACTGACTGTCTCTAACCATTACTGTGTGTTATATACTGACTGTCTCTATCCATTACTGTGTGTTATATACTGACTGTCTCTATCCATTACTGTGTGTTATATACTGACTGTCTCTAACCATTGCTGTGTGTTATATACTGACTGTCCCTCTCCATTGCTGTGTGTTATATACTGACTGTCTCTAACCATTGCTGTGTGTTATATACTGACTGTCTCTATCCATTACTGTGTGTTATATACTGACTGTCTCTATCCATTACTGTGTGTTATATACTGACTGTCTCTATCCATTACTGTGTGTTATATACTGACTGTCTCTATCCATTACTGTGTGTTATATACTGACAGTCTCTATCCATTACTGTGTGTTATATACTGACTGTCTCTATCCATTACTGTGTGTTATATACTGACTGTCTCTATCCATTACTGTGTGTTATATACTGACTGTCTCCATCCATTACTGTGTGTTATATCCTGACTGTCTCCATCTATTACTGTGTGTTATATACTGACTGTCTCTAACCATTACTGTGTGTTGTGTACTGACTGTCCCTCTCCATTGCTGTGTGTTATATACTGACTGTCTCTATCCATTACTGTGTGTTATATACTGACTGTCTCTATCCAGTGCAGTGTGTTATATACTGACTGTCTCTCTCCAGTGCGGTTTGTTATATACTGACTGTCTCTCTCCAGTGTAGTGTGTTATATACTGACTGTCTCTCTCCAGTGTAGTGTGTTATATACTGACTGTCTCTCTCCAGTGTAGTGTGTTATATACTCACTGTTTCTATCCAGTGTGGTGTGTTCTATACTTACTGTCTTTTCAGTGTGTTGTGTTGTATATTGACTGTCTGTATAAAGTGTGTGTTATATACTGACTGTGTCTATCCAGTGCAGTGCGTTATATTCTGTTAATCTTTATCCAGTGTGGTATGTTATATACTGACGATCTCTATCCATTGCTGTGTGTTATATACTGACTGTCTCTAACCATTACTGTGTGTTACATACTGACTATCTCTAACCATTACTGTGTGTTATTTTACTGACTGTCTCTATTCATTACTGTGTGTTATATACTGACTGTCTCTCTCCAGTGCGGTTTGTTATATACTGACTATCTCTATTCATTGCTGTGTGTTATTTTACTGACTGTCTCTATTCATTACTGTGTGTTATATACTGACTGTCTCTATTCATTACTGTGTGTTATATACTGACTGTCTCCATCTATTACTGTGTGTTATATACTGACTGTCCCTATCCATTGCTGTGTGTTATATACTGACTGTCTCTGTCCAGTGTGCAGTGTGTTATATACTGACTGCCACAATCCAGTGTGCAGTGTGTTATATACTGACTGTCTCAGTCCAGTGTGCAGTGTGTTATATACCGACTGCCACAATCCAGTGTGGTGTGTTATATACTGACTATCTCTGTCCAGTGTGCAGTGTGTTATATACCGACTGCCAAAATCCAGTGTGGTGTGTTATATACTGACTGTCTCAGTCCAGTGTGCAGTGTGTTATATAACGACCGCCACAATCCACAGTGGTGTGTTATATACTGACTGTCTCATTCCAGTGTGCAGTGTGTTATATACCGACTGCCACAATTCAGTGTGGTGTGTTATATACTGACTGTCTCTGTCCAGTGTGCAGTGTGTTATATACCGACTGCCACAATCCAGTGTGGTGTGTTATATACTGACTGTCTCGGTCCAGTGTGCAGTGTGTTAGATAACGACCGCCACAATCCAGTGCAATGTGTTCCTTCCCGACTGTCTCTGTTCGGTGTGCAGTGTGTTATATACCGACTGCCACAATTCACAGTGGTGTGTTATATACTGACTGTCTCTGTCCAGTGTGCAGTGTGTTATATACCGACTGCCACAATTCAGTGTGGAGTGTTATATGCTGACTGTCTCTGTTCGGTGTGCAGTGTGTTATATACCGACTGCCACAATTCAGTGTGGTGTGTTACATACTGACTGTCTCTGTCCAGTGTGCAGTGTGTTATATACCGACTGCCACAATTCAGTGTGGAGTGTTATATACTGATTGTCTCGGTCCAGTGTGCAGTGTGTTATATACCGACTGCCACAATTCAGTGTGGTGTGTTATATACTGACTGTCTCTGTCCAGTGTGTAGTGTGTTATATACCGACTGCCACAATCCAATGTGGTGTGTTATATACTGACTGTCTCTGTTCGGTGTGCAGTGTGTTATATACCGACTGCCACAATCCAATGTGGTGTGTTATATACTGACTGTCTCTGTTCGGTGTGCAGTGTGTTATCTACCGACTGCCACAATCCAGTGTGGTGTGTTATATACTGACTGTCTCTGTTCGGTGTGCAGTGTGTTATATACCGACTGCCACAATCCAGTGTGGTGTGTTATATACTGACTGTCTCTGTTCGGTGTGCAGTGTGTTATCTACCGACTGCCACAATCCAGTGTGGTGTGTTATATACTGACTGTCTCGATCCATTGTGCAGTGTGTTATATACTGACTGTCACTATCCAGCATACAGTGTATTAAATACTGATGGCCACAATCCAGTGCAATGTGTTATATACCGACTGTCTCTATCCAGTCTGATGTTATATACAGACTAACTCTATCCAGTCTGGTATTATATGCCGACTGTCTCTATCCAGTGCTCTGTGTTATATACTGACTGTCTTTATCCAGTGTGTAGCAAGTTTTACATTGACTGCCTGTATCCAGTGCAGTGTGTTATATACTGACTGTTCCAATCTAGTATACAGTGTATTATATGCTGACTGCCACAATCCTATGTGGTGTGTTGTATGTTGACTGGCTCTATCCTGTGTGGTGTGTTATATACTGACTGTCCCTATCCAGTATGTACTGTGTAAAATACTGACTGTCTCTATCCAGTGTGGTGTGATATATCCTGACTGTCTTTATCCAATATGCAGTGTGTTATCTACTGTCTCTATCCACTGTGGTGTGTTATATGCTGACTGTCTGTATCCAGTACAGTTTGTTACTTATTGTCTGTCTTTATCCTATGCAGTGTATTGTACACTGTTTTTATCCAGTGTGGTTTGTTATATACTGACTGTCTCTCTCCAGTGTGGTTTGTTATATACTGACTGTCTCTATCCAGTGCAGTGTGTTGTATACTGACTGTCTCTATCCAGTGTAGTGTGTTATATACTGACTGTCTCTATCCAGTGCAGTGTGTTATATACTGACTGTCTCTCTCCAGTGTAGTGTGTTATATACTGACTGTCTCTATCCAGTGCAGTGTGTTATATACTGACTGTCTCTCTCCAGTGCGGTTTGTTATATACTGACTGTCTCTCTCCAGTGTAGTGTGTTATATACTGACTGTCTCTCTCCAGTGTAGTGTGTTATATACTGACTGTCTCTCTCCAGTGTAGTGTGTTATATACTCACTGTTTCTATCCAGTGTGGTGTGTTATATACTCACTGTCTTTTCAGTGTGTTGTGTTGTATATTGACTGTCTGTATAAAGTGTGTGTTATATACTGACTGTGTCTATCCAGTGCAGTGCGTTATATTGTTTATCTTTATCCAGTGTAGTGTGTTATCTACTGACTGTCTCTATCCAGTGCAGTGTGTTATATACTGACTGTCTCTCTCCAGTGTAGTGTGTTATATACTGACTGTCTCTCTCCAGTGCGGTTTGTTATATACTGACTGTCTCTCTCCAGTGTAGTGTGTTATATACTGACTGTCTCTCTCCAGTGTAGTGTGTTATATACTGACTGTCTCTCTCCAGTGTAGTGTGTTATATACTGACTGTCTCTCTCCAGTGTAGTGTGTTATATACTGACTGTCTCTCTCCAGTGTAGTGTGTTATATACTGACTGTCTCTCTCCAGTGTAGTGTGTTATATACCGACTGCCACAATTCAGTGTGGTGTGTTATATACTGACTGTCTCTGTTCGGTGTGCAGTGTGTTATATACCAACTGCCACAATCCAGTGTGGTGTGTTATATACTAACTGTCTCTGTCCGGTGTGCAGTGTGTTATATACCGACTGCCACAATCCAGTGTGGTGTGTTGTATACTGACTGTCTCGGTCCAGTGTGCTGTGTGTTATATAACGACCGCCACAATCCACAGTGGTGTGTTATATACTGACTGTCTCAGTCCAGTGTGCAGTGTGTTATATAACGACTGCCACAATTCCGTGTGGTGTGTTATATACTGACTGTCTCTGTCCAGTGTGCAGTGTGTTATATACCGACTGCCACAATTCAGTGTGGAGTGTTATATACTGATTGTCTCGGTCCAGTGTGCAGTGTGTTATATACAGACTGCCACAATTCAGTGTGGAGTGTTATATACTGACTGTTTCTGTTCGGTGTGCAGTGTGTTATCTACCGACTGCCACAATCCAGTGTGGTGTGTTATATACTGACTGTCTCTGTTCGGTGTGCAGTGTGTTATATACCGACTGCCACAATCCAGTGTGGTGTGTTATATACTGACTGTCTCTGTTCGGTGTGCAGTGTGTTATATACCGACTGCCACAATCCAGTGTGGTGTGTTATATACTGACTGTCTCTGTTCGGTGTGCAGTGTGTTATATACCGACTGCCACAATCCAGTGTGGTGTGTTATATACTGACTGTCTCTGTTCGGTGTGCAGTGTGTTATCTACCGACTGCCACAATCCAGTGTGGTGTGTTATATACTGACTGTCTCGATCCATTGTGCAGTGTGTTATATACTGACTGTCACTATCCAGCATACAGTGTATTAAATACTGATGGCCACAATCCAGTGCAATGTGTTATATACCGACTGTCTCTATCCAGTCTGATGTTATATACAGACTAACTCTATCCAGTCTGGTATTATATGCCGACTGTCTCTATCCAGTGCTCTGTGTTATATACTGACTGTCTTTATCCAGTGTGTAGCAAGTTTTACATTGACTGCCTGTATCCAGTGCAGTGTGTTATATACTGACTGTTCCAATCTAGTATACAGTGTATTATATGCTGACTGCCACAATCCTATGTGGTGTGTTGTATGTTGACTGGCTCTATCCTGTGTGGTGTGTTATATACTCACTGTCTTTTCAGTGTGTTGTGTTGTATATTGACTGCCTGTATCCAGTGCAGTGTGTTATATACTGACTGTGTCTATCCAGTGCAGTGCGTTATATTGTTTATCTTTATCCAGTGTGGTATGTTATATCCTGACTGTCTCTACCCAGTGCGATGTGTTATATACTGACTGTCTCTAACCATTACTGTGTGTTATATACTGACTATCTCTATCCATTGCTGTGTTATTTTACTGACTGTCTCGATCCATTACTGTGTGTTATATACTGACTGCCTCTATCCAGTGCAGTGTGTTATATACTGACTGTCTCTCTCCAGTGTAGTGTGTTATATACTGACTGTCTCTCTCCAGTGTAGTGTGTTATATACCGACTGCCACAATTCAGTGTGGTGTGTTATATACTGACTGTCTCTGTTCGGTGTGCAGTGTGTTATATACCAACTGCCACAATCCAGTGTGGTGTGTTATATACTAACTGTCTCTGTCCGGTGTGCAGTGTGTTATATACCGACTGCCACAATCCAGTGTGGTGTGTTGTATACTGACTGTCTCGGTCCAGTGTGCTGTGTGTTATATAACGACCGCCACAATCCACAGTGGTGTGTTATATACTGACTGTCTCAGTCCAGTGTGCAGTGTGTTATATAACGACTGCCACAATTCCGTGTGGTGTGTTATATACTGACTGTCTCTGTCCAGTGTGCAGTGTGTTATATACCGACTGCCACAATTCAGTGTGGAGTGTTATATACTGATTGTCTCGGTCCAGTGTGCAGTGTGTTATATACAGACTGCCACAATTCAGTGTGGAGTGTTATATACTGACTGTCTCTGTTCGGTGTGCAGTGTGTTATCTACCGACTGCCACAATTCAGTGTGGTGTGTTATATACTGACTGTCTCTGTCCAGTGTGCAGTGTGTTATATACCGACTGCCACAATTCAGTGTGGTGTGTTATATACTGACTGTCTCTGTTCGGTGTGCAGTGTGTTATCTACCGACTGCCACAAGCCATTGTGCAGTGTGTTATATACTGACTGTCACTATCCAGCATACAGTGTATTAAATACTGATGGCCACAATCCAGTGCAATGTGTTATTTTCCGACTGTCTCTATCCATTACTGTGTGTTATATACTGACTATCTCTATTCATTACTGTGTGTTATATACTGACTATCTCTATCCATTGCTGTGTGTTATTTTACTGACTGTCTCTATCCATTACTGTGTGTTATATACTGACTGTCCCAATCCATTGCTGTGTGTTATATACTGACTGTCTCCATCTATTACTGTGTGTTATATACTGACTGTCTCTAACCATTACTGTGTGTTATATACTGACTGTCTCTATCCATTACTGTGTGTTATATACTGACTGTCTCTATCCATTACTGTGTGTTATATACTGACTGTCTCTATCCATTACTGTGTGTTATATACTGACTGTCTCTAACCATTACTGTGTGTTATATACTGACTGTCTCTATCCATTACTGTGTGTTATATACTGACTGTCTCTATCCATTACTGTGTGTTATATACTGACTGTCTCTAACCATTGCTGTGTGTTATATACTGACTGTCCCTCTCCATTGCTGTGTGTTATATACTGACTGTCTCTAACCATTGCTGTGTGTTATATACTGACTGTCTCTATCCATTACTGTGTGTTATATACTGACTGTCTCTATCCATTACTGTGTGTTATATACTGACTGTCTCTATCCATTACTGTGTGTTATATACTGACTGTCTCTATCCATTACTGTGTGTTATATACTGACTGTCTCTATCCATTACTGTGTGTTATATACTGACTGTCTCTATCCATTACTGTGTGTTATATACTGACTGTCTCTATCCATTACTGTGTGTTATATACTGACTGTCTCCATCTATTACTGTGTGTTATATACTGACTGTCTCTAACCATTACTGTGTGTTATTTACTGACTGTCTCTATCCATTACTGTGTGTTATATACTGACTGTCTCTATCCATTACTGTGTGTTATATACTGACTGTCTCTATCCATTACTGTGTGTTATATACTGACTGTCTCTAACCATTACTGTGTGTTATATACTGACTGTCTCTATCCATTACTGTGTGTTATATACTGACTGTCCCTATCCATTGCTGTGTGTTATATACTGACTATCTCTATCCATTGCTGTGTGTTATATACTGACTGTCTCTATCCATTACTGTGTGTTATATACTGACTGTCCCTCTCCATTGCTGTGTGTTATATACTGACTGTCTCTAACCATTGCTGTGTGTTATATACTGACTGTCTCTATCCATTACTGTGTGTTATATACTGACTGTCTCTATCCATTACTGTGTGTTATATACTGACTGTCTCTATCCATTACTGTGTGTTATATACTGACTGTCTCTATCCATTACTGTGTGTTATATACTGACTGTCTCTATCCATTACTGTGTGTTATATACTGACTGTCTCTATCCATTACTGTGTGTTATATACTGACTGTCTCTATCCATTACTGTGTGTTATATACTGACTGTCTCTATCCATTACTGTGTGTTATTTACTGACTGTCTCCATCTATTACTGTGTGTTATATACTGACTGTCTCTAACCATTACTGTGTGTTATATACTGACTGTCCCAATCCATTGCTGTGTGTTATATACTGACTGTCTCCATCTATTACTGTGTGTTATATACTGACTGTCTCTAACCATTACTGTGTGTTATATACTGACTGTCTCTATCGATTACTGTGTGTTATATACTGACTGTCTCTATCCATTACTGTGTGTTATATACTGACTGTCTCTATCCATTACTGTGTGTTATATACTGACTGTCTCTAACCATTGCTGTGTGTTATATACTGACTGTCTCTATCCATTGCTGTGTGTTATATACTGACTGTCTCTATCCATTACTGTGTGTTATATACTGACTGTCTCTATCCATTACTGTGTGTTATATACTGATTGTCTCTAACCATTGCTGTGTGTTATATACTGACTGTCCCTCTCCATTGCTGTGTGTTATATACTGACTGTCTCTAACCATTACTGTGTGTTATATACAGACTGTCTCTATCCATTACTGTGTGTTATATACTGACTGTCTCTATCCATTACTGTGTGTTATATACTGACTGTCTCTATCCATTACTGTGTGTTATATACTGACTGTCTCTATCCATTACTGTGTGTTATATACTGACTGTCTCTATCCATTACTGTGTGTTATATACTGACTGTCTCTATCCATTACTGTGTGTTATATACTGACTGTCTCTATCCATTACTGTGTGTTATATACTGACTGTCTCTATCCATTACTGTGTGTTATATACTGACTGTCTCCATCTATTACTGTGTGTTATATACTGACTGTCTCTAACCATTACTGTGTGTTGTGTACTGACTGTCCCTCTCCATTGCTGTGTGTTATATACTGACTGTCTCTATCCATTACTGTGTGTTATATACTGACTATCTCTATCCATTGCTGTGTGTTATATATTGACTGTCTCAAACCATTACTGTGTGTTATATACTGACTGTCTCTATCCATTACTGTGTGTTATATACTGACTGTCTCTATCAATTACTGTGTGTTATATACTGACTGTCCCTATCCATTGCTGTGTGTTATATACTGACTATCTCTATCCATTGCTGTGTGTTATATACTGACTGTCTCTATCCATTACTGTGTGTTATATACTGACTGTCCCTATCCATTGCTGTGTGTTATATACTGACTATCTCTATCCATTGCTGTGTGTTATATACTGACTGTCTCTATCCATTACTGTGTCTTATATACTGACTGTCTCTATCCATTACTGTGTGTTATATACTGACTGTCCCTATCCATTGCTGTGTGTTATATACTGACTGTCTCTATCCATTACTGTGTGTTATATACTGACTGTCCCTATCCATTGCTGTGTGTTATATACTGACTGTCTCTATCCATTACTGTGTGTTATATACTGACTGTCTCTATCCATTACTGTGTGTTATATACTGACTATCTCTATCCATTACTGTGTGTTATATACTGACTGTCCCTATCCATTGCCGTGTGTTATATACTGACTATCTCTATCCATTGCTGTGTGTTATATACTGACTATCTCTATCCATTACTGTGTGTTATATACTGACTGTCCCTATCCATTGCTGTGTGTTATATACTGACTATCTCTATCCATTGCTGTGTGTTATATACTGACTGTCTCTATCCATTACTGTGTGTTATATACTGACTATCTCTATCCGTTGCTGTGTGTTATATACTGACTATCTCTATCCATTACTGTGTGTTATATACTGACTGTCCCTCTCCATTGCTGTGTGTTATATACTGACTATCTTTATCCATTACTGTGTGTTATATACTGACTGTCCCTATCCATTGCTGTGTGTTATATACTGACTATCTCTATCCATTACTGCGTGTTATATACTGACTATCTCTATCCATTACTGTGTGTTATATACTGACTGTCCCTATCCATTGCTGTGTGTTATATACTGACTATCTCTATCCATTACTGCGTGTTATATACTGACTGTCTCTATCCATTGCTGTGTGTTATATACTGACTATCTCTATCCATTACTGTGTGTTATATACTGACTGTCCCTATCCATTACTGTGTGTTATATACTGACTATCTCTATCCAGTGCAGTGTGTTATATACTGACTATCTCTATCCATTACTGTGTGTTATATACTGACTGTCCCTATCCATTGCTGTGTGTTATATACTGACTATCTCTATCCAGTTCAGTGTGTTATATACTGACTATCTCTATCCATTACTGTGTGTTATATACTGACTATCTCTATCCAGTTCAGTGTGTTATATACTGACTATCTCTATCCATTACTGTGTGTTATATACTGACTGTCCCTATCCATTGCTGTGTGTTATATACTGACTATCTCTATCCATTGCTGTGTGTTATATACTGACTATCTCTATCCATTACTGTGTGTTATATACTGACTGTCCCTATCCATTGCTGTGTGTTATATACTGACTATCTCTATCCATTACTGTGTGTTATATACTGACCGTCTCTATCCATTACTGTGTGTTATATACTGACTGTCTCTATCCATTACTGTGTGTTATATACTGACTGACTCACTGTAGTGCCGTCTGTTTTGTACTGACTGTCTGTATGCATTGCTGTGTGTTATATACTGACTATCACTATCCATTACTGCGTGTTATATACTGACTATCTCTATCCATTACTGTGTGTTATAATCTGACTGTCCCTATCCATTGCTGTGTGTTATAATCTGACTGTCCCTATCCATTGCTGTGTGTTATATACTGACTATCTCTATCCATTACTGTGTGTTATATACTGACTGTCTCTATCCATTACTGTGTGTTATATACTGACTGTCTCTATCCATTACTGTGTGTTATATACTGACTGTCTCTAACCATTGCTGTGTGTTATATACTGACTGTCCCTCTCCATTGCTGTGTGTTATATACTGACTGTCTCTAACCATTACTGTGTGTTATATACAGACTGTCTCTATCCATTACTGTGTGTTATATACTGACTGTCTCTATCCATTACTGTGTGTTATATACTGACTGTCTCTATCCATTACTGTGTGTTATATACTGACTGTCTCTATCCATTACTGTGTGTTATATACTGACTGTCTCTATCCATTACTGTGTGTTATATACTGACTGTCTCTATCCATTACTGTGTGTTATATACTGACTGTCTCTATCCATTACTGTGTGTTATATACTGACTGTCTCTATCCATTACTGTGTGTTATATACTGACTGTCTCCATCTATTACTGTGTGTTATATACTGACTGTCTCTAACCATTACTGTGTGTTGTGTACTGACTGTCCCTCTCCATTGCTGTGTGTTATATACTGACTGTCTCTATCCATTACTGTGTGTTATATACTGACTATCTCTATCCATTGCTGTGTGTTATATATTGACTGTCTCAAACCATTACTGTGTGTTATATACTGACTGTCTCTATCCATTACTGTGTGTTATATACTGACTGTCTCTATCAATTACTGTGTGTTATATACTGACTGTCCCTATCCATTGCTGTGTGTTATATACTGACTATCTCTATCCATTGCTGTGTGTTATATACTGACTGTCTCTATCCATTACTGTGTGTTATATACTGACTGTCCCTATCCATTGCTGTGTGTTATATACTGACTATCTCTATCCATTGCTGTGTGTTATATACTGACTGTCTCTATCCATTACTGTGTGTTATATACTGACTGTCTCTATCCATTACTGTGTGTTATATACTGACTGTCCCTATCCATTGCTGTGTGTTATATACTGACTGTCTCTATCCATTACTGTGTGTTATATACTGACTGTCCCTATCCATTGCTGTGTGTTATATACTGACTGTCTCTATCCATTACTGTGTGTTATATACTGACTGTCTCTATCCATTACTGTGTGTTATATACTGACTATCTCTATCCATTACTGTGTGTTATATACTGACTGTCCCTATCCATTGCCGTGTGTTATATACTGACTATCTCTATCCATTGCTGTGTGTTATATACTGACTATCTCTATCCATTACTGTGTGTTATATACTGACTGTCCCTATCCATTGCTGTGTGTTATATACTGACTATCTCTATCCATTGCTGTGTGTTATATACTGACTGTCTCTATCCATTACTGTGTGTTATATACTGACTATCTCTATCCGTTGCTGTGTGTTATATACTGACTATCTCTATCCATTACTGTGTGTTATATACTGACTGTCCCTCTCCATTGCTGTGTGTTATATACTGACTATCTTTATCCATTACTGTGTGTTATATACTGACTGTCCCTATCCATTGCTGTGTGTTATATACTGACTATCTCTATCCATTACTGCGTGTTATATACTGACTATCTCTATCCATTACTGTGTGTTATATACTGACTGTCCCTATCCATTGCTGTGTGTTATATACTGACTATCTCTATCCATTACTGCGTGTTATATACTGACTGTCTCTATCCATTGCTGTGTGTTATATACTGACTATCTCTATCCATTACTGTGTGTTATATACTGACTGTCCCTATCCATTACTGTGTGTTATATACTGACTATCTCTATCCAGTGCAGTGTGTTATATACTGACTATCTCTATCCATTACTGTGTGTTATATACTGACTGTCCCTATCCATTGCTGTGTGTTGTATACTGACTATCTCTATCCAGTTCAGTGTGTTATATACTGAGTATCTCTATCCATTACTGTGTGTTATATACTGACTATCTCTATCCAGTTCAGTGTGTTATATACTGACTATCTCTATCCATTACTGTGTGTTATATACTGACTGTCCCTATCCATTGCTGTGTGTTATATACTGACTATCTCTATCCATTGCTGTGTGTTATATACTGACTATCTCTATCCATTACTGTGTGTTATATACTGACTGTCCCTATCCATTGCTGTGTGTTATATACTGACTATCTCTATCCATTACTGTGTGTTATATACTGACCGTCTCTATCCATTACTGTGTGTTATATACTGACTGTCTCTATCCATTACTGTGTGTTATATACTGACTGACTCACTGTAGTGCCGTCTGTTTTGTACTGACTGTCTGTATGCATTGCTGTGTGTTATATACTGACTATCACTATCCATTACTGCGTGTTATATACTGACTATCTCTATCCATTACTGTGTGTTATAATCTGACTGTCCCTATCCATTGCTGTGTGTTATAATCTGACTGTCCCTATCCATTGCTGTGTGTTATATACTGACTATCTCTATCCATTACTGTGTGTTATATACTGACTGTCTCTATCCATTACTGTGTGTTATAATCTGACTGTCCCTATCCATTGCTGTGTGTTATAATCTGACTGTCCCTATCCATTGCTGTGTGTTATAATCTGACTGTCCCTATCCATTGCTGTGTGTTATATACTGACCATCTCTATCCATTACTGTGTGTTATATACTGACTGTCCCTCTCCATTACTGTGTGTTATATACTGACTGACTCACTGTAGTGCCGTCTGTTTTGTACTGACTGTCTGTATCCAGTGCGGTGTGGTATAGTCTGTCTCTATCCATTGCCATGTGTTATATACTGACTATCTCTATCCATTATCGTGTGTTGTACACGTTCTATCCAGTGCAGTTTGTTATATACTGACTGTCGTTATCTAGTGTAGTTTGTTATATACTGACTGTCTCTATCCAGTGTGGCTTTTACTTACTTACTGTCTCTATCCAGTGTGGTGTGTTACATACTGACTGTCTCTATCTAGTGTGGTGTGTTACATACTGAATGTGTCTATCCATTGCAGTGTCTTATATACTGACTCTGCCCATACATTATGGTGTGTTATGGACTGAATTTTCATCCAGGTCAGCGTGCTCTATACTGACTGTCTGAATACAGTGTGGTGTAGTCTGTTTCTATCCATTGCCATGTGTTATATACTGACTGTCTCTATGTCAGTATATAACACATGGTAATGGATAGAGACAGACTATACTACACCCCACTGGATACAGACAGTCAGTACAAAACAGACTGCACTACAGTTATATATGGACTGTTTCAATGGAGTATGGTGTGTTAAATACTGACTGTCATTATGTAGTGTGTTTTGTTACATACTGACTGTCTCTATCCGGTGTGGTGTGTTATATACTGGCGGTCTCATTCCAGTGCAGTATATGATATACTGACTACCCCTATCCAGTGCAGTGTGTTTTATACTGAGGGTCTCTATCCATTGTGATGTGTATATACTGATTCTGTCTATACATTACAGTGTGTTATGTGCTGACTGCCTCTGTGCAGTGATATGTGTTCTGTACTGACTGTCTATTCGGTTCATTGTGTTAAATATTGACTGTCACTATCAATTACATTGTGTTATACTGACTATCTGTATCCAGTGTAATGTACTATGTACTGACTGTCACTATCCATTATAGTGTGTTATACGCAGTTTCTATCCAGTGCAGTTTGTTGCTTACTGACTGTTTCTAGTCTGTGCAGTGCGTTATGTACTGACTCTCTCAATCCAGTGTGGTGTGTTATACACTAACTGTCACTATCCTATATGTTGTGTTATATACTGACTGTCTTTATCAATAATACTGGGTTATATACGGACTCTCACTCCAGTGCAATGTGTTATAAACTGTCTCTATTCAGTGTGGTATGTTATATACTGACTGTCACTATCCAGTGTGGTGTGATAGACTGTCACTATCCAGTGTGATGCGTTGTATATTGACTGTATCTATCCAGCCTACTGCATTATAAATTGACTGTCTCCATCCAGTGTACTGTGTTATATACTGACTGTCTCTATCCAGTGTGGCGCTATATACTGACTATCTGTATCTAGTGTGGAGTGTTATACGCTGACTGTCTCTATCCAATTTGGTGTCTTATAAATTCAGTGACTCTATCCAGTGTGTTGTGTTATATACTGGCTGTCTCTATAAAATGCAGTGTGTTATATGCTGATTGTCTCTATCCAGTATGGTGTGTTATATCCTGATAGTCTGCATCCACTGTGGTGGGTTATGTATTGACTGTCTATTTCCAGTGTGGTGTGTTATATATTGAATGTCTCCATCCAGTGCACTGTGTTGTATACTGGCTGTCTGTATCCAATGCACTGTATTATATGCTGTATGTATCCATGCGGTTTGTTATATACTGACTGACTCTATCCAGTGTGGTATTATATACTGACTGTCTCTATCCAGAGTGGTGTGTTATATATTGATTGTCTGAATCCAATGTGATGTGTTGTCTACTGTCTATATCCAATGTGGTGTGTTATATGCTGACTGTAGCCAGTGTGGCTTGTTAGAGACTGACTGTCTCTATCCAGTGTGATGTGTTATATGCTGATTATCTCCATACTTTCTGGTGTGTTATGTATTGACTGACACTATCCAATGTGGTCTGTTATGTACTGACTGACTCTATCCAGTGTGCTGTGTTATATACTGACTGTATCTAGTGTGGTGTGTTATACACTGACTATCTTTATGCAATGTGGTGTGTTATATACTGAATGTCTCTATCCAGTGTGCTGTGTTATATACTGAATGTCTCTATCCAGTGTGGTCTGTTATATACTGACTGTCTCTATTCAGTGTGGTGCGATAAATAGTGGCTGTCTCTATCCAGTGTGGTGTGTTATATATTGATTGTCTCTATCCAGTGCAATGTGTTGTATACTGACTGACTCTCTCCACTGTGGTTTGTTATATACTGACTGTCTCTATCCAGTGTGGTGTGTTATATATTGATTGTCTCTATCCATGCAATGTGTTGTATACTGACTGACTGTATCCAATGCACTGTATTATATGCTGACTGTATCCATGCAGTTTGTTATATACTGACTGACTCTATCCAGTGTGATGTGTTATATGCTGATTATCTCTATCCAGTCTGGTGTGTTCTGTATTGACTGACACTATCCAATGTGGTCTGTTATGTACTGACTGACTCTATGCAGTGCAGTGTGTTATATACTGACGGTCGCTATCCAGTGTTGTGTGTCATACGCTGACTGTCTGTCTCCAGTGTGGTGAGCTATTTCCTGACTGTCTCCAGCAAATGCAGTGTTTTATATACTGACTGTCGATAACTGTTATGGTGCGTTATATACTGGCTATCGCAATCCAGTGTGAAGTATTGTATACTGATTGTCTCAATCCACGGTGATGTTTTACATATGGACTGTTTCCATCCAGTGTGATGTGTTACATATTATCTCTATCCCAGTGGGTATGCTATGTACTGACTGACTTTATCCAGTGTGGTGTATTATACGCTAAATCTATCCAGTGTCGTGCGTTCTCCATTGTCTGTCTTAACCCAGTGTAATGTGTTATATATTGACTGTTCCTGTTCAGTTCCTTGTATTATATACTGACTGTTGCTATCCAGTGCAGTGAGTTATATTCATACTGTCTCTATCCAGTGTGATGTGTTATTACTAACTGTCACTATGTATTGTGTTCTGTTATATACTGACTGCCTCTATCCAGTCTGGCGTGCTATATACTGACGGTCTCTAATCAGTGTGGTGTGTTATATAGTGACAGTCTCTATGCAATGTGGTATGCCATATACTGACTGTCTCTATCCAATCTGGTGTATTACATACTTAATGTCTGTAATCGGTGTAT
Organism: Heterodontus francisci; assembly: GCF_036365525.1. Lineage (NCBI taxonomy): Eukaryota > Metazoa > Chordata > Chondrichthyes > Heterodontiformes > Heterodontidae > Heterodontus > Heterodontus francisci. The sequence continues at coordinate 32,221,587 of NC_090409.1, read as the reverse complement.
TGTGTTATATATTGATTGCCTCTATCCAGTGCGATGTGTTGTATACTGACTGACTCTATCCAATGTATTATATGCTGACTGAAACCAGTGCGGTTTGTTATATACTGACTGTCTCCATCCAGTGTGCTGTGTTATATACTGACTGTCTCTATCCGTTGTTGTGTGTTATATACTGACTGTCTCTATCCAGTGTTGTGTGTCATATACTGACTGACTCTATCCAGTGTGGTGTTCTATACTGACTATTGGTATCTAGTGTGCTGTGTTATATACTGACTGTCTCTGTCCAGTGTTGTGTGTCATATGCTGACTGTCTGTATCCAGTGTGGTGTGTTATATACTGACTGTCTCTACCCAGTGTGGTTTGTTGTATACTGACAGTCTCTATTCAGTGTGGTGTGTTATATACTGACTGTCTCTATCCAGTGTGGTTTGTTGTATACTGACTGTCTCTATTCAGTGTGGTGTGTTATACACTAACTGTCTCTATCCAGTGTGGTGTGTTATATGCTGATTGTCTCTATCCTGTGTGGTATGTTAAATACTGATTGTCTGTATCCATTGTGGTCTGTTATGTACTGACTGACTGTATCCAGTGTGGTGTGTTATATGCCGATTGTCTCTATCCTCTGTGGTGTGTTATATCCTGACTGACTCTATCCAGTGTGGTGCTATATACTGACTGACTCTATCCAGTGTGGTGCTATATACTGACTGTCTCTATCCAGTGTGATGTGTTGTATACTGACTGTCTCTATCCAGTGTGATGTGTTGTATACTGACTGTCTCTATCCAGTGTGATATGTTGTATACTGACTGTCTCTATCCAATTTGGTGTGTTATATACTGACTGTCTCTATAAAATGCAGTCTGTTATATGCTGATTGTCTCTATCCAGTGTGGTGTGTTATATACTGACTGTCTGTATCCAGTGTGGTGTGTTAAATACTTACTGTCGCAATCCAGTGTGGTGTGTTATATCCTGACTGACTCTATCCAGTGTGGTGCAATATAGTGACTATCTGTATCTAGTGTAGAGTGTTATACGCAGACTGTCTCTATCCAATTTGGTGTGTTATATACTGACTGTCTCTGTAAAATGCAGTCTGTTATATGCTGATTGTCTCTATCCAGTGTGGTGTGTTATATCCTGACTGACTCTATCCACTGTGGTATTATGTACTTACTGTTTCTGTCCAGTGTGGTGTGTTATATCCTGGTTGTCTGTATCCAGTGTGGTGTGTTATATCCTGGTTGTCTGTATCCAGTGTGGTCTGTTATGTACTGACTGACTCTATCCAGTGTGGTGTGTTATATGCAGATTGTCTCTATCTACTGTGGTGTGTTATGTATTGACTGTCTATTTCCAATGTGGTGTGTTTTTTATTGATTGTCTCCATCCAGTGCACTGTGTTGTATACTGGCTGACTGTATCCAATGCGCTGTATTATATGCTGTATGTATCCATGCGGTTTGTTATATACTGACTGTCTCCATCCAGTGTGGTGTGTTATATACTGACTGACTCTATCCAGTGTGGTATTATGTACTGACTGTCTCTATCCAGTGTGGTGTGTTATATATTTATTGTCTGAATCCAATGTGATGTGTTGTATACTGACTGTGTATATGCAGTGTGGTGTGTTATATGCTGACTGTAGCCAGTGTGGTTTGTTAGAGATGATTGTCTCTGTCCAGTGTGATGTGTTATATGCTGATTATCTCTATCCTTTCTGGTGTGTTATGTATTGACGGACACTATCCAATGTGATCTGTTATGTACTGACTGACACTATCCAATGTGATCTGTTATGTACTGACTGACACTATCCAATGTGATCTGTTATGTACTGACTGACACTATCCAATGTGATCTGTTATGTACTGACTGACACTATCCAATGTGATCTGTTATGTACTGACTGACACTATCCAATGTGATCTGTTATGTACTGACTGACACTATCCAATGTGGTCTGTTATGTACTGACTGACTCGATCCAGTGTGGTGTGTTATGTACTGACTGACTCTATCCAATGTGGTCTGTTATGTACTGACTGACTCTATCAAGTGTGCTGTGTTATATGCTGATTATCTCTATCCACTGTCGTGTGTTATGTCCTGACTGACTCTATGCAGTGCGGTTATATACTGTGGTGTGTTATATCCTGATTGTCTGTATCCAGTGTGGTCTGTTATGTACTGACTGACTCTATCCAGTGTGGTATTATGTACTGACTGTTTCTATCCAGTGCGGTGTGTTATATGCTGATTATCTCTATCCGCTGTGGTGTGTTATGTACTGACTGACTCTATGCAGTGCGGTGTGTTATATACTGACGGTCGCTATCCAGTGTTGTGTGTCATACGCTGACTGTCTTTATGCAATGTGGTGTGTATAAATTGAGTGACTCTATCCAGTATGCTGTGTTATATACTGAATGTCTCTATCCAGTGTGGTGTGTTATATACTGAATGTCTCTATCCAGTGTGGTTTTTTATATACTGACTGTCTCTATTCAGTGTGGTGTGATAAATAGTGGCTGTCTCTATCCAGTGTGGTGTGTTATATATTGATTGTCTCTATCCATGCAGTGTGTTGTATACAGACTGACTGTGTCCAATGCACTGTATTATAGGCTGACTGTATCCATGCGGTTTGTTATATACCGACTGTTTCTATCCAGTCTGGTGTATTAAATATAATAGCTGACTCTATCCCGTGTGGTGTTATATACTGACCCCATCCAGTGTGGTGTGTTATGTATTGACTGACTCTATCCAGTGCGGTGTGTTATATACTGACTGTCTGTATCCAATGTGGTGTGTTATGTACTGACTGACTCTATGCAGAATGGTGTGTTATATACTGACTGTTGCTATCCAGTGTTTAGTTTAGTTTAGAGATACAGCACTGAAACAGGCCCTTCGGCCCACCGAGTCTGTGCCGACCATCAACCACCCATTTATACTAATCCTCAACTAATTCCATATGACTACCACATCCCCACCTGTCCCTATATTTCCCTACCACCTACCTATACTAGGGGCAATTGCTAATGGCCAATTTACCTATCAACCTGCAAGTCTTTGGCATGTGGGAAGAAACCGGAGCACCCGTAGGAAACCCACGCAGACACAGGAGAACTTGCAAACTCCACACAGGCAGTACCCAGAATTGAACCCGGGTCGCTGGAGCTGTGAAGCTACGGTGCTAACCATTGCGCCACTGTGCCGTCATATGCTGACCGTCCGTATCCAGTGTGGTGTGTTATATACTGACTGACTCTATCCAGTGTGGTGTTATATGCTGACTATCTGTATCTAGTGTGGTGTGTTATAGACTGACTGTCTGTATCCAGTGTGGTGTGTTATAAATTGAGTGACTCTATCCAGTATGCTGTGTTATATACTGACTGTCTCAATCCAGTGTGGTGTGTTATAAACTGACTGACTCTATCCAGTGTGGTGTTATATAATGACTGTCTCTATCCAGTATGGTGTGTTATAAACTGACTCTATCCAATGTGGTGTATTATATGCTGACTGTATCCAGTGAGGTTTGTTATATACTGACTGTCTCCATCCAGTGTGGTGTGTTATTTACTGACTGACTCAATCCATTGTTGTGTGTTATGTACTGACTGTCTGTATCCAGTGCTGTGGGTTATATACTGACTGTCTCAAAGAACAAAGAACAGTACAGTACAGGAACAGGCCATTCGGCCCTCCAAGCCTGCGCCGATCTTGATGCCTGCCTAAACTAACACCTTCTGCAGTTCCGGGGCCCATATCTGTCTATTCCCTTCCTATTTATATATTTGTCAAGATGTTTCTTAAACGTCGCTATCGTATCTGCCAACACCACCTCCCCTGGCAGCAAGTTCAATCCACTGGAGTGTGTTATATACTGACTGACTATATCCAGTGTGATATCATGTACTGACTGTCTCTTTCTAGTGTGGTGTGTTATTGCTAACTGTCACGATCCAATGGCTTCTGTTATATACTGACTGTCTCCTTCCAGTACGGTGTGTTATATAGTGACAGTCTCTGTACAATGTGGTGTGCTATATACTGACTGTCTCTATCCAATCTGGTATGTTGCATTCTTACTGTCTCTAATCGGTGTACTGTGCTATATACTGACTGTCTCTATCCAATGTGGTGTGATATATGCTGATTGTCTCTATCCAGTGTGTTGTGTTATGTACTGAGGGACTATATGCAGTGTGGTGTGTTATATACTGACTGACTCCCTCCAGTGTGGTGTTATATACTGACTATCTGTACCTAGTGTGGAGTGTTATACACTGACTGTCTCTATCCAATTTGGTGTGTTATATACTGATTGTCTCTATCCACTTTGGTGTGTTATATGCTGATTGTCTGTATCCAATGTGGTGTGTTATGTACTGAGTCACTCTATGCAGTGTAGTGTGTTATATACTGACTGTCTCAATCCAGTGTTGTGTGTCAGATGCTGACTGTCTGTCTCCAGTGTGGTGTGTTAAATACTGACTCACTCTATCCAGTGTGGTGTTCTATACTGACTATCGGTATCTAGTGTGGTGTGTTATACACTGACTGTCTCTATCCAATTTGGTGTGTTATAAACTGAGTGACTCTATCCAATCTGGTGTGTTCTATACCTCCTGTCTCTAATCAGTGTATTGTGTCATATACTGACCGTCTCTATCCAGTGTGGTGTGTTTTATATTGATTGTCTCTATCCAGTGCGATGTGTTGTATACTGACTGTATCTAGTGCTGTGGGTTATATACTGACTGTTTCAATCCAGTGTGGTGTGTTATATACTGACTGACTGTATCCAGTGTGGTTTGTTGTATACTGACAGTCTCTATTCAGTGTGGTGTGTTATATACTGACGGTTTCTATCCAGTGTTGTGTGCTATATACTGATTGTCACTATACAGTGTGGTGTGTTATATATTCATTGTCTCTATCCAGTGCGATGTGTTGTATATTGATTGTCTCTATCCAGTGCGATGTATTGTATACTGATTGTCTCTATCCAGTGCGATGTATTGTATACTGATTGTCTCTATCCAGTGCGATGTATTGTATATTGATTGTCTCTATCCAATGCGGTGTGTTATATGCTGATTGTCTCTATCCCGTGTGGTGTGTTATATCCTGATTGTTTGTATCCAGTGTGCTCTGTTCTGTACTGACTGACTGTATCCAGTGTGGTGTCTTATATGCTGATTGTCTCTCTCCACTGTGGTGTGTTCTGTACTGAATGACTCTATGCAGTGTGGTGTGTTATGTACTGACTGTCTGTATCCAATTTGGTGTGTTATATATTTACTGTCTCAATCCAGTTTGGGGTGTTATATCCTGACTGACTCAATCCAGTGTGGTGCTATGTACTGACTATCTGTATCTAGTGTGGAGTGTTATATGCCGACTGTCTCTATCCAATTTGGTGTGTTATAAATTCAGTGACTCTATCCAGTGTGTTATGTTATATACTGACTGTCTCTATAAAATGTGATGTGTTATATGCTGATTATCTCTATCCAGTGTGGTGTGTCATGTATTGACTGTCTCGATGCAATGTGGTGTGTTATTTACTGACTGACTCTCTCCAATGTGGTCCTTTATGTACTGACTGTCTCTATCCAGTGTGGGGTGTTATATACTGACTGTCTCTCTCCAGTGTGGTGTGTTATAAACTAACTTTCTCTATCAAATGTGGTGTGTGATATACTGACTGACTCATCCAGTGTGCTGTGTTATATACTGACTGTCTGTATCTAGTGTGGTGTATTATACACTGACTGTCTCTATCCAATTTGGTGTGTTCTAAATTCAGTGACTCTGTCCAGTATGCTGTGTTATATACTGACTGTCTGTATCCAGTGTGGTGTGTTATATACTGACTGACTCTCTCCAATGTGGTGTTATATACTGACTATCTGTATCTAGTGTGGAGTGTTATACACTGACTGTCTCTATCCAATTTGGTGTGTTATAAATTCAGTGATTCTATCCAGTGTGATGTGTTGTATACTGACTGTCTCTATCCAATGCGATGTGTTATATACTGATTGTCTCTATCCACTTTGGTGTGTTATATGCTGATTGTCTGTATCCAATGTGGTGTGTTATGTACTGAGTGACTCTATGCAGTGTGGTGTTATATACTGACTGTCTCAATCCAGTGTTGTGTGTCATATGCTGACTGTCTGTCTCCAGTGTAGTGTGTTAAATACTGACTCACTCTATCCAGTGTGGTGTTCTATACTGACTATCGGTATCTAGTGTGGTGTGTTATACACTGACTGTCTCTATCCAATTTGGTGTGTTATAAGCTGAGTGACTCTATCCAGTGTGCTGTGTTATATATTGACGGTCTCAATCCAGTGTGGTGTGCTATATACTGACTGTCTCTATACAGTGTGGTGTGTTATATCTTGATTGTCTCTATCCAGTGCAATGTGTTGTATACTGACTGACTCTATCCAGTGTGGTATTATGTACTGACTGTCTCTATAGAGTGTGGTGTGTTATTACTAACTGTCATGTATTGACTGTCTCCTTCCAGTACGGTGTGTTATATACTGACTGCCTCTATCCAGTGTGGTGTGTTTTATATTGATTGTCTCAATCCAGTGCAATGTGTTGTATACTGACTGACTGTATCCAGTGTGGTATCCTGTACTGACTGTCTCTATCCAGTGTGGTGTGTTATTGCTAACTGTCACGATCCAATGTCTTCTGTTATATACTGACTCTCTCCTTCCAGTACGGTGTGTTATATAATGACAATCTCTATCCAATGTGGTGTGCTATATACTGACTGTCTCTATCAAATCCGGTGTGTTACATACTTACTATCTCTGATCAACGTGGTGTGTTATATACTGACTGTCTGTATCCAGTGTGGTGTGTTATATACTGACTGACTCTATCCAGTGTGGTATTATATACTGATTATCTGTATCTAGTGTGGAGTGTTATACACTTACTGTCTCTATCCAATTTGGCGTGTTATAAATTCAGTGACTCGATCCAGTGCGATATGTTGTATACTGACTGTCTCTATCCAATGCAACGTGTTACATGCTGATTGTCTCTATCCAGTGTGGTTTGTTGTATACTGACAGTCTCTATTCAGTGTGGTGTGTTATATACTGACTGACTGTATCCAGTGTGGTTTGGTATATACTGACAGTCTCTATTCAGTGTGGTGTGTTATATACTGACGGTTTCTATCCAGTGTTGTGTGCTATATACTGATTGTCTCTATCCAATTTGGCATGTTATAAATTCAGTGACTCGATCCAGTGCGATATGTTGTCTTCTGACAGTCTCTATACAGTGTGGTGTGTTATATGTTGATTGTCTCTATCCAGTGCGATGTGTTGTATACTGATTGACTCTATCCAAGGCGGTGTGTTATATGCTGATTGTCTCTATCCAGTGTAGTGTGTTATATGCTGATTGTCTGTATCCAATTTGGTGTGTTATATACTGACTCACTCTATCCAGTGTAGTGTTCTATACTGACTATCGGTATCTAGTGTGGTGTATTATACACTGACAGTCTCTATCCAATTTGGTCTGTTATAAATTTAGTGACTCTATCCAGTGTGCTGTGTTATATACTGATTTTCTCTATCCAGTGTGGTTTGTTGTATACTGACAGTCTCTATTCAGTGTGGTGTGTTATATACTGACGGTTTCTATCCAGTGTTGTGTGCTATATACTGATTGTCTCTATCCAGTGCGATGTGTTGTATACTGATTGACTCTATCCAATGCGGTGTGTTATATGCTGATTGTCTCTATCCCGTGTGGTGTGTTATATCCTGATTGTGTGTATCCAGTGTGCTCTGTTCTGTACTGACTGACTGTGTCCAGCGTGGTGTCTTATATGCTGATTGTCTCTCTCCACTGTGGTGTGTTATGTACTGAATGACTCTATGCAGTGTGGTGTGTTATGTACTGACTGTCTGTATCCAATGTGGTGTGTTATATGCTGATTGTCTGTCTCCACTGTGGTGTGTTATGTACTGACTGTCTGTATCCAGTGTGGTGTGTTATATATTTACTGTCTCAATCCAGTTTGGAGTGTTATATCCTGACTGACTCAATCCAGTGTGGTGCTATGTACTGACTATCTGTATCTAGTGTGGAGTGTTATACGCTGACTGTCTCTATCCAATTTGGTGTGTTATAAATTCAGTGACTCTATCCAGTGTGCTGTGTTATATACTGACTGTCTCTATAAAATGCGGTGTGTTATATGCTGATTATCTCTATCCAGTGTGGTGTGTCATGTATTGACTGACTCTATCCAGTGCGGTGTGTTATATACTGACTGTCTCTATGCAATGTGGTGTGTTATGTACTGACTGACTCTATGCAATGTGGTGTGTTAAATACTGACTGTCATAATCCAGTGTTGTGTATCATATGCTGACTTTCTGTATCCAGTGTGATGTGTTAGATACTGACTGTCTTTATCCAGTGTCGTGTGTTATATACTGACTGTCTCAATCCAGTGTGGTGTTATACACTGGTGTCTGTATCTATTGTGTGTTGTACACTCTCTGTCTCTTTCAAATGTGGTGTGTTCTCTACTGACTGACTCTATCCAGTCTGGTGTTATGTACTGACTGTCTGTATCTAGTGTGGTGTATTATACACTGGCTGTCTTTATCCAATGTGGTGCGTTATAAATTGAGTGACTCTATCCAGTGTTTTGTGTTATATACTGGCTGTCTCTTTCTGGTGTAGTGTGTTATATATTGATTGTCTTTATCCAATGCAAGGTTTTGTATACTGTCTGACTCTATCCATTTATTGCGGTGTATTATCTGCTGACTCTATCCAATGCGGTGTATTGTATGCTGACTGTATCCAGTGCGGTTTGTTATATACTGACTGTCCCTATCCAGTGTTGTGTGTTATATGCTGACTGTCTGCATCCAGTGCGGTGTGTTATATACTTACTGTCTCAATCCAGTGTGGTGTGTTATCTACGGACTGCCTCTATCTAGTGCACTGTGCTATATACTGACTGTCTTAATCTAGTTTATCGTGTTATATACTGACTGATTCTATCCAATTTGGTCTGTTATGTACTGACTGACTCCATCCAGTGTTGTGTGTCATATGCTGACTGTCTGTATCCAGTGTGGTGTGTTATATACTGACAGTCTCAATCCAGTGTTCTGTGTTATATATTGATTGTCTCTATCCAGTGCGATGTGTTGTTTTCTGACTGACTCTATCCAATGTGATGTATTATATGCTGACTGTATCCAGTGTGGTGTGTTATATACTGTCTCTATCCAGTGTTGTGTGTCATATGCTGACTGTCTCTGTCCAGTGTGGTGTGTTATATACTGACTGACCCTATCCAGTATGGTGTTATATATCGACCATCTGTATCTGGTGTGGTGTGTTATACACTGACTGTCTCTATCCAATTAGGTGTGTTATAATTGAGTGATTCTATCCAGTGACCGGTGTTAAATACTGACTGTCTCTATACAGTGTGGTCTGTTATATACTGACTGTCTCTATTCAGTTTGGTGTGTTTTAAATTGAGTGACACTATCCAGTGAGCTGTGTTATATACTGACTGACTCTATCCAATTCGGTGTATTGTATGCTGACTGTATCCAGTGCGGTTTGTTATATACTGACTGTCCTTATCCAGTGTTGTGTGTTATATGCTGACTGACTCTATCCAGCGCGGTGTGTTTATGCTGACTGTCTGTATTCAGTGTGGTGTTTTTTATACTGACCGTCTCTATCCAGTGTGGTGTGCAGTATACTGACTGTATCTATCCAATCTGCTGTTACATACTTACTGTCTCTAATCAGTGTATTGTGTTATATACTGTCTGTCTCTTTCCAGTGTGGTGTGTTATATATTGATTGTCGCTATCCAGTACAATTTGTTGTATACTGACTTACTCTATACAATGCGATATATTATATGCAGAGTGTATCCAATACAGTTTGTTATATATTGACTGTCTCTATCCAGTCTGGTGTGTTATATGCTGATTGTCTCGATCCAGTGTGGTGTGTTCTATACTGACTGATTAATCCAGTGTGTAGTGTTATATACTTACTGTCTCTATCCAATGTGGTGTATTATATATTGACTGACTGTATCCAATGTGGTGTGTTATGTACTGACTAACTCTATCTAGTGTGGTGTGTTATGACCTGACTGACTCTATCCAGTGTGGGTGTTATATACTGACTGTCTCAATCCAGTGTGGTGTTTTATATACTGACTGACTCTCTCCAGTGTGGTATTATATCCTGACTATCTGTATCTAGTGTGGTGTGTTATACACTGACTGTCTCTATCCAATTCGGTGTGTTATATGCTGACTGTCTGTTTCCAATGTGGTGTGCTATATACTGACTGTCTCTATCCAGTGTGGTGTGTTGTATACTGATTGACTCTATCCAGTGTGGTATTATTTACTGACTGTCTCTATCCAGTGTGGTGTTATATGCTGATTATCTCTAGCCAGTGTTGTGTGTCATGTACTAACTGTCTCTATCCAGTGTGGTGTGTTATATACTGACTGGCTCTATCCAGTGTGGTGTGTTATAAATTGAGTGACTCTATCCAGTGTGTTGTGTTATATACTGGCTGTCTCTTTCCAGTGCGATGTTTTGTATACTGTCTGACTCTATCCATAACATGCTGTGCATTATATGTTGACTATATCCAGTGCGGTTTGTTATGTACTGACTGTCTCTATCCAGTCTGGTGTGTTATATACTGACTAATCCAGTGTGTAGTGTTATATACTTACTGTCTCTATCCAATGTGATGTATTATATATTGACTGACTGTATCCAATATGGTGTGTTATTTGCTGACTGACACTATCCCATGTGCTCTCTTATGTACTGACTGACTCTATGCAGTGTGGTGTGTTATGTACTGACTGACTCAGTGCAGTGTGGTGTGTTATATACTGACTGTCTTTATCCCATGTCGTGTGTTATATACTGACTGTCTCAATCCAGTGTGGTGTTATACACTGGTGTCTGTATCTATTGTGTGTGTGATACACTCTGTCTCTTTCAAATGTGGTGTGTTATCCACTGACTGACTCTATCCAGTCTGGTGTTATGTACTGACTGTCTGTATCTAGTGTGGTGTATTATACGCTGACTGTCTTTATCCAATGTGGTGTGTTATAAATTGAGTGACTCTATCCAGTGTATTGTGTTATATACTGGCTGTCTCTATCCAGTGCGATGTGTTGTATTCTGACTGACTCTATCCAATGCGGTGTATTTTATACTGACTGTATCCAGTGCGGTTATATACAGCCTGTCCCTATCCAGTGTGGTGTGTTATATATTGACTGACTCTCTCCAGTGTGCTATTATGTACTGACTGTCTCTATCCAGTGTGGTTTGTTATATGCTGACTGTCTCTATCCAGTGTCATGTGTTTTATGCTGATTATCTCTATCCAGTGTGGTGTTTTATGTACTGACTGACTCTATCTAGTGCACTGTGTTATATACTGACTGTCTTAATCCAGTTTATCGTGTTATATACTGACTGACTCTAACCAATTTGGTCTGTTATGTACTGACTGACTCCATCCAGTGTGGTGTGTTATATGCTGATTGTCTCAATCCTGTGTTGTGTGTGATATGCTGACTGTCCCTATGCAGTGTGATGTGTTACATACTGACTGTCTCTCTCCAATGTGGTGTATTATATACTGACTGTCTCTATCCACTGTTGTGTGTGATATGCTGACTGTCCGTATCCAGTGTCGTGTGTTACGTACTGACTGTCTCAATCCAGTGTGGTGTTATATACTGACTCTCTCAATCCAGTGTGGTGTTATATACTGACTGTCTCTACCCAGTGTTGTGTGTTATATGCTGATTATCTCTATCCACTGTGGTGTGTTATGTACTGACTGACTCTATCCAGTGTGATATGATGTACTGACTGTCTCTCTCCAGTGTGGTGTGTTATGTACTGACTGTCTCTCTCCACTGTGGTGTGTTATGTACTGACTGACTCTATCCAGTGTGATATGATGTACTGACTGTCTCTCTCCAATGTGGTGTGTTATATACTGACTGTCTCTATCCACTGTTGTGTGTGATATGCTGACTGTCCGTATCCAGTGTCGTGTGTTACGTACTGACCGTCTCTCTCCAGTGTGGTGTGTTGTATACTGACTGTCTCAATCCAGTGTGGTGTTATATACTGACTGTCTCTACCCAGTGTTGTGTGTTATATGCTGATTATCTCTATCCACTGTGGTGTGTTATGTACTGACTGACTCTATCCAGTGTGATATGATGTACTGACTGTCTCTTTCCAGTGTTGTGTGTTATATGCTGATTATCTCTATCCACTGTGGTGTGTTATGTACTGACTGACTCTATCCAGTGTGATATGATGTACTGACTGTCTCTCTCCAGTGTGGTGTGTTATATATGGCGCCCTCAGACTGGCGCAGTGTGTAATATACTCACTGTCTTAATCTAGTTTATCGTGTTATATACTGACTGATTCTATCCAATTTGGTCTGTTATGTACTGACTGAATCCATCCAGTGTTGTGTGTCATATGCTGACTGTCTGTATCCAGTGTGGTGTGTTATATACTGACAGTCTCAATCCAGTGTTCTGTGTTATATATTGATTGTCTCTATCCAGTGCGATGTGTTGTTTTCTGACTGACTCTATCCAATGTGATGTATTATATGCTGACTGTATCCAGTGTGGTGTGTTATATACTGTCTCTATCCAGTGTTGTGTGTCATATGCTGACTGTCTCTGTCCAGTGTGGTGTGTTATATACTGACTGACCCTATCCAGTATGGTGTTATATATCGACCATCTGTATCTGGTGTGGTGTGTTATACACTGACTGTCTCTATCCAATTAGGTGTGTTATAATTGAGTGATTCTATCCAGTGACCGGTGTTAAATACTGACTGTCTCTATACAGTGTGGTCTGTTATATACTGACTGTCTCTATTCAGTTTGGTGTGTTTTAAATTGAGTGACACTATCCAGTGAGCTGTGTTATATACTGACTGACTCTATCCAATTCGGTGTATTGTATGCTGACTGTATCCAGTGCGGTTTGTTATATACTGACTGTCCTTATCCAGTGTTGTGTGTTATATGCTGACTGACTCTATCCAGCGCGGTGTGTTTATGCTGACTGTCTGTATTCAGTGTGGTGTTTTTTATACTGACCGTCTCTATCCAGTGTGGTGTGCAGTATACTGACTGTATCTATCCAATCTGCTGTTACATACTTACTGTCTCTAATCAGTGTATTGTGTTATATACTGTCTGTCTCTTTCCAGTGTGGTGTGTTATATATTGATTGTCGCTATCCAGTACAATTTGTTGTATACTGACTTACTCTATACAATGCGATATATTATATGCAGAGTGTATCCAATACAGTTTGTTATATATTGACTGTCTCTATCCAGTCTGGTGTGTTATATGCTGATTGTCTCTATCCAGTGTGGTGTGTTCTATACTGACTGATTAATCCAGTGTGTAGTGTTATATACTTACTGTCTCTATCCAATGTGGTGTATTATATATTGACTGACTGTATCCAATGTGGTGTGTTATGTACTGACTAACTCTATCTAGTGTGGTGTGTTATGACCTGACTGACTCTATCCAGTGTGGGTGTTATATACTGACTGTCTCAATCCAGTGTGGTGTTTTATATACTGACTGACTCTCTCCAGTGTGGTATTATATCCTGACTATCTGTATCTAGTGTGGTGTGTTATACACTGACTGTCTCTATCCAATTCGGTGTGTTATATGCTGACTGTCTGTTTCCAATGTGGTGTGCTATATACTGACTGTCTCTATCCAGTGTGGTGTGTTGTATACTGATTGACTCTATCCAGTGTGGTATTATTTACTGACTGTCTCTATCCAGTGTGGTGTTATATGCTGATTATCTCTAGCCAGTGTTGTGTGTCATGTACTAACTGTCTCTATCCAGTGTGGTGTGTTATATACTGACTGGCTCTATCCAGTGTGTTGTGTTATATACTGGCTGTCTCTTTCCAGTGCGATGTTTTGTATACTGTCTGACTCTATCCATAACATGCTGTGCATTATATGTTGACTATATCCAGTGCGGTTTGTTATGTACTGACTGTCTCTATCCAGTCTGGTGTGTTATATACTGACTAATCCAGTGTGTAGTGTTATATACTTACTGTCTCTATCCAATGTGATGTATTATATATTGACTGACTGTATCCAATATGGTGTGTTATTTGCTGACTGACACTATCCCATGTGCTCTCTTATGTACTGACTGACTCTATGCAGTGTGGTGTGTTATGTACTGACTGACTCAGTGCAGTGTGGTGTGTTATATACTGACTGTCTTTATCCCATGTCGTGTGTTATATACTGACTGTCTCAATCCAGTGTGGTGTTATACACTGGTGTCTGTATCTATTGTGTGTGTGATACACTCTGTCTCTTTCAAATGTGGTGTGTTATCCACTGACTGACTCTATCCAGTCTGGTGTTATGTACTGACTGTCTGTATCTAGTGTGGTGTATTATACGCTGACTGTCTTTATCCAATGTGGTGTGTTATAAATTGAGTGACTCTATCCAGTGTATTGTGTTATATACTGGCTGTCTCTTTCCAGTGTGGTGTGTTATATACTGGCTGTCTCTATCCAGTGCGATGTGTTGTATTCTGACTGACTCTATCCAATGCGGTGTATTTTATACTGACTGTATCCAGTGCGGTTATATACAGCCTGTCCCTATCCAGTGTGGTGTGTTATATATTGACTGACTCTCTCCAGTGTGCTATTATGTACTGACTGTCTCTATCCAGTGTGGTTTGTTATATGCTGACTGTCTCTATCCAGTGTCATGTGTTTTATGCTGATTATCTCTATCCAGTGTGGTGTTTTATGTACTGACTGACTCTATCTAGTGCACTGTGTTATATACTGACTGTCTTAATCCAGTTTATCGTGTTATATACTGACTGACTCTAACCAATTTGGTCTGTTATGTACTGACTGACTCCATCCAGTGTGGTGTGTTATATGCTGATTGTCTCAATCCTGTGTTGTGTGTGATATGCTGACTGTCCCTATGCAGTGTGATGTGTTACATACTGACTGTCTCTCTCCAATGTGGTGTATTATATACTGACTGTCTCTATCCACTGTTGTGTGTGATATGCTGACTGTCCGTATCCAGTGTCGTGTGTTACGTACTGACTGTCTCAATCCAGTGTGGTGTGATATACTGACTGTCCGTATCCAGTGTCGTGTGTTATGTACTGACTGTCTCAATCCAGTGTGGTGTGATATACTGACTGTCCGTATCCAGTGTCGTGTGTTACGTACTGACCGTCTCTCTCCAGTGTGGTGTGTTATATACTGACTGTCTCAATCCAGTGTGGTGTTATATACTGACTGTCTCTACCCAGTGTTGTGTGTTATATGCTGATTATCTCTATCCACTGTGGTGTGTTATGTACTGACTGACTCTATCCAGTGTGATATGATGTACTGACTGTCTCTCTCCAGTGTGGTGTGTTATGTACTGACTGTCTCTCTCCACTGTGGTGTGTTATGTACTGACTGACTCTATCCAGTGTGATATGATGTACTGACTGTCTCTCTCCAGTGTGGTGTGTTATATACTGACTGTCTCTATCCACTGTTGTGTGTGATATGCTGACTGTCCGTATCCAGTGTCGTGTGTTACGTACTGACCGTCTCTCTCCAGTGTGGTGTGTTGTATACTGACTGTCTCAATCCAGTGTGGTGTTATATACTGACTGTCTCTACCCAGTGTTGTGTGTTATATGCTGATTATCTCTATCCACTGTGGTGTGTTATGTACTGACTGACTCTATCCAGTGTGATATGATGTACTGACTGTCTCTTTCCAGTGTTGTGTGTTATATGCTGATTATCTCTATCCACTGTGGTGTGTTATGTACTGACTGACTCTATCCAGTGTGATATGATGTACTGACTGTCTCTCTCCAGTGTGGTGTGTTATATATGGCGCCCTCAGACTGGCGCAGTGTGTAATATACTCACTGTCTTAATCTAGTTTATCGTGTTATATACTGACTGATTCTATCCAATTTGGTCTGTTATGTACTGACTGACTCCATCCAGTGTTGTGTGTCATATGCTGACTGTCTGTATCCAGTGTGGTGTGTTATATACTGACAGTCTCAATCCAGTGTTCTGTGTTATATATTGATTGTCTCTATCCAGTGCGATGTGTTGTTTTCTGACTGACTCTATCCAATGTGATGTATTATATGCTGACTGTATCCAGTGTGGTGTGTTATATACTGTCTCTATCCAGTGTTGTGTGTCATATGCTGACTGTCTCTGTCCAGTGTGGTGTGTTATATACTGACTGACCCTATCCAGTATGGTGTTATATATCGACCATCTGTATCTGGTGTGGTGTGTTATACACTGACTGTCTCTATCCAATTAGGTGTGTTATAATTGAGTGATTCTATCCAGTGACCGGTGTTAAATACTGACTGTCTCTATACAGTGTGGTCTGTTATATACTGACTGTCTCTATTCAGTTTGGTGTGTTTTAAATTGAGTGACACTATCCAGTGAGCTGTGTTATATACTGACTGACTCTATCCAATTCGGTGTATTGTATGCTGACTGTATCCAGTGCGGTTTGTTATATACTGACTGTCCTTATCCAGTGTTGTGTGTTATATGCTGACTGACTCTATCCAGCGCGGTGTGTTTATGCTGACTGTCTGTATTCAGTGTGGTGTTTTTTATACTGACCGTCTCTCTCCAGTGTGGTGTGCAGTATACTGACTGTATCTATCCAATCTGCTGTTACATACTTACTGTCTCTAATCAGTGTATTGTGTTATATACTGTCTGTCTCTTTCCAGTGTGGTGTGTTATATATTGATTGTCGCTATCCAGTACAATTTGTTGTATACTGACTTACTCTATACAATGCGATATATTATATGCAGAGTGTATCCAATACAGTTTGTTATATATTGACTGTCTCTATCCAGTCTGGTGTGTTATATGCTGATTGTCTCTATCCAGTGTGGTGTGTTCTATACTGACTGATTAATCCAGTGTGTAGTGTTATATACTTACTGTCTCTATCCAATGTGGTGTATTATATATTGACTGACTGTATCCAATGTGGTGTGTTATGTACTGACTAACTCTATCTAGTGTGGTGTGTTATGACCTGACTGACTCTATCCAGTGTGGGTGTTATATACTGACTGTCTCAATCCAGTGTGGTGTTTTATATACTGACTGACTCTCTCCAGTGTGGTATTATATCCTGACTATCTGTATCTAGTGTGGTGTGTTATACACTGACTGTCTCTATCCAATTCGGTGTGTTATATGCTGACTGTCTGTTTCCAATGTGGTGTGCTATATACTGACTGTCTCTATCCAGTGTGGTGTGTTGTATACTGATTGACTCTATCCAGTGTGGTATTATTTACTGACTGTCTCTATCCAGTGTGGTGTTATATGCTGATTATCTCTAGCCAGTGTTGTGTGTCATGTACTAACTGTCTCTATCCAGTGTGGTGTGTTATATACTGACTGGCTCTATCCAGTGTGTTGTGTTATATACTGGCTGTCTCTTTCCAGTGCGATGTTTTGTATACTGTCTGACTCTATCCATAACATGCTGTGCATTATATGTTGACTATATCCAGTGCGGTTTGTTATGTACTGACTGTCTCTATCCAGTCTGGTGTGTTATATACTGACTAATCCAGTGTGTAGTGTTATATACTTACTGTCTCTATCCAATGTGATGTATTATATATTGACTGACTGTATCCAATATGGTGTGTTATTTGCTGACTGACACTATCCCATGTGCTCTCTTATGTACTGACTGACTCTATGCAGTGTGGTGTGTTATGTACTGACTGACTCAGTGCAGTGTGGTGTGTTATATACTGACTGTCTTTATCCCATGTCGTGTGTTATATACTGACTGTCTCAATCCAGTGTGGTGTTATACACTGGTGTCTGTATCTATTGTGTGTGTGATACACTCTGTCTCTTTCAAATGTGGTGTGTTATCCACTGACTGACTCTATCCAGTCTGGTGTTATGTACTGACTGTCTGTATCTAGTGTGGTGTATTATACGCTGACTGTCTTTATCCAATGTGGTGTGTTATAAATTGAGTGACTCTATCCAGTGTATTGTGTTATATACTGGCTGTCTCTATCCAGTGCGATGTGTTGTATTCTGACTGACTCTATCCAATGCGGTGTATTTTATACTGACTGTATCCAGTGCGGTTATATACAGCCTGTCCCTATCCAGTGTGGTGTGTTATATATTGACTGACTCTCTCCAGTGTGCTATTATGTACTGACTGTCTCTATCCAGTGTGGTTTGTTATATGCTGACTGTCTCTATCCAGTGTCATGTGTTTTATGCTGATTATCTCTATCCAGTGTGGTGTTTTATGTACTGACTGACTCTATCTAGTGCACTGTGTTATATACTGACTGTCTTAATCCAGTTTATCGTGTTATATACTGACTGACTCTAACCAATTTGGTCTGTTATGTACTGACTGACTCCATCCAGTGTGGTGTGTTATATGCTGATTGTCTCAATCCTGTGTTGTGTGTGATATGCTGACTGTCCCTATGCAGTGTGATGTGTTACATACTGACTGTCTCTCTCCAATGTGGTGTATTATATACTGACTGTCTCTATCCACTGTTGTGTGTGATATGCTGACTGTCCGTATCCAGTGTCGTGTGTTACGTACTGACTGTCTCAATCCAGTGTGGTGTTATATACTGACTCTCTCAATCCAGTGTGGTGTTATATACTGACTGTCTCTACCCAGTGTTGTGTGTTATATGCTGATTATCTCTATCCACTGTGGTGTGTTATGTACTGACTGACTCTATCCAGTGTGATATGATGTACTGACTGTCTCTCTCCAGTGTGGTGTGTTATGTACTGACTGTCTCTCTCCACTGTGGTGTGTTATGTACTGACTGACTCTATCCAGTGTGATATGATGTACTGACTGTCTCTCTCCAATGTGGTGTGTTATATACTGACTGTCTCTATCCACTGTTGTGTGTGATATGCTGACTGTCCGTATCCAGTGTCGTGTGTTACGTACTGACCGTCTCTCTCCAGTGTGGTGTGTTGTATACTGACTGTCTCAATCCAGTGTGGTGTTATATACTGACTGTCTCTACCCAGTGTTGTGTGTTATATGCTGATTATCTCTATCCACTGTGGTGTGTTATGTACTGACTGACTCTATCCAGTGTGATATGATGTACTGACTGTCTCTTTCCAGTGTTGTGTGTTATATGCTGATTATCTCTATCCACTGTGGTGTGTTATGTACTGACTGACTCTATCCAGTGTGATATGATGTACTGACTGTCTCTCTCCAGTGTGGTGTGTTATATATGGCGCCCTCAGACTGGCGCAGTGTGTAATATACTCACTGTCTTAATCTAGTTTATCGTGTTATATACTGACTGATTCTATCCAATTTGGTCTGTTATGTACTGACTGAATCCATCCAGTGTTGTGTGTCATATGCTGACTGTCTGTATCCAGTGTGGTGTGTTATATACTGACAGTCTCAATCCAGTGTTCTGTGTTATATATTGATTGTCTCTATCCAGTGCGATGTGTTGTTTTCTGACTGACTCTATCCAATGTGATGTATTATATGCTGACTGTATCCAGTGTGGTGTGTTATATACTGTCTCTATCCAGTGTTGTGTGTCATATGCTGACTGTCTCTGTCCAGTGTGGTGTGTTATATACTGACTGACCCTATCCAGTATGGTGTTATATATCGACCATCTGTATCTGGTGTGGTGTGTTATACACTGACTGTCTCTATCCAATTAGGTGTGTTATAATTGAGTGATTCTATCCAGTGACCGGTGTTAAATACTGACTGTCTCTATACAGTGTGGTCTGTTATATACTGACTGTCTCTATTCAGTTTGGTGTGTTTTAAATTGAGTGACACTATCCAGTGAGCTGTGTTATATACTGACTGACTCTATCCAATTCGGTGTATTGTATGCTGACTGTATCCAGTGCGGTTTGTTATATACTGACTGTCCTTATCCAGTGTTGTGTGTTATATGCTGACTGACTCTATCCAGCGCGGTGTGTTTATGCTGACTGTCTGTATTCAGTGTGGTGTTTTTTATACTGACCGTCTCTATCCAGTGTGGTGTGCAGTATACTGACTGTATCTATCCAATCTGCTGTTACATACTTACTGTCTCTAATCAGTGTATTGTGTTATATACTGTCTGTCTCTTTCCAGTGTGGTGTGTTATATATTGATTGTCGCTATCCAGTACAATTTGTTGTATACTGACTTACTCTATACAATGCGATATATTATATGCAGAGTGTATCCAATACAGTTTGTTATATATTGACTGTCTCTATCCAGTCTGGTGTGTTATATGCTGATTGTCTCTATCCAGTGTGGTGTGTTCTATACTGACTGATTAATCCAGTGTGTAGTGTTATATACTTACTGTCTCTATCCAATGTGGTGTATTATATATTGACTGACTGTATCCAATGTGGTGTGTTATGTACTGACTAACTCTATCTAGTGTGGTGTGTTATGACCTGACTGACTCTATCCAGTGTGGGTGTTATATACTGACTGTCTCAATCCAGTGTGGTGTTTTATATACTGACTGACTCTCTCCAGTGTGGTATTATATCCTGACTATCTGTATCTAGTGTGGTGTGTTATACACTGACTGTCTCTATCCAATTCGGTGTGTTATATGCTGACTGTCTGTTTCCAATGTGGTGTGCTATATACTGACTGTCTCTATCCAGTGTGGTGTGTTGTATACTGATTGACTCTATCCAGTGTGGTATTATTTACTGACTGTCTCTATCCAGTGTGGTGTTATATGCTGATTATCTCTAGCCAGTGTTGTGTGTCATGTACTAACTGTCTCTATCCAGTGTGGTGTGTTATATACTGACTGGCTCTATCCAGTGTGTTGTGTTATATACTGGCTGTCTCTTTCCAGTGCGATGTTTTGTATACTGTCTGACTCTATCCATAACATGCTGTGCATTATATGTTGACTATATCCAGTGCGGTTTGTTATGTACTGACTGTCTCTATCCAGTCTGGTGTGTTATATACTGACTAATCCAGTGTGTAGTGTTATATACTTACTGTCTCTATCCAATGTGATGTATTATATATTGACTGACTGTATCCAATATGGTGTGTTATTTGCTGACTGACACTATCCCATGTGCTCTCTTATGTACTGACTGACTCTATGCAGTGTGGTGTGTTATGTACTGACTGACTCAGTGCAGTGTGGTGTGTTATATACTGACTGTCTTTATCCCATGTCGTGTGTTATATACTGACTGTCTCAATCCAGTGTGGTGTTATACACTGGTGTCTGTATCTATTGTGTGTGTGATACACTCTGTCTCTTTCAAATGTGGTGTGTTATCCACTGACTGACTCTATCCAGTCTGGTGTTATGTACTGACTGTCTGTATCTAGTGTGGTGTATTATACGCTGACTGTCTTTATCCAATGTGGTGTGTTATAAATTGAGTGACTCTATCCAGTGTATTGTGTTATATACTGGCTGTCTCTTTCCAGTGTGGTGTGTTATATACTGGCTGTCTCTATCCAGTGCGATGTGTTGTATTCTGACTGACTCTATCCAATGCGGTGTATTTTATACTGACTGTATCCAGTGCGGTTATATACAGCCTGTCCCTATCCAGTGTGGTGTGTTATATATTGACTGACTCTCTCCAGTGTGCTATTATGTACTGACTGTCTCTATCCAGTGTGGTTTGTTATATGCTGACTGTCTCTATCCAGTGTCATGTGTTTTATGCTGATTATCTCTATCCAGTGTGGTGTTTTATGTACTGACTGACTCTATCTAGTGCACTGTGTTATATACTGACTGTCTTAATCCAGTTTATCGTGTTATATACTGACTGACTCTAACCAATTTGGTCTGTTATGTACTGACTGACTCCATCCAGTGTGGTGTGTTATATGTTGATTGTCTCAATCCTGTGTTGTGTGTGATATGCTGACTGTCCCTATGCAGTGTGATGTGTTACATACTGACTGTCTCTCTCCAATGTGGTGTATTATATACTGACTGTCTCTATCCACTGTTGTGTGTGATATGCTGACTGTCCGTATCCAGTGTCGTGTGTTACGTACTGACTGTCTCAATCCAGTGTGGTGTGATATACTGACTGTCCGTATCCAGTGTCGTGTGTTACGTACTGACTGTCTCAATCCAGTGTGGTGTGATATACTGACTGTCCGTATCCAGTGTCGTGTGTTACGTACTGACCGTCTCTCTCCAGTGTGGTGTGTTATATACTGACTGTCTCAATCCAGTGTGGTGTTATATACTGACTGTCTCTACCCAGTGTTGTGTGTTATATGCTGATTATCTCTATCCACTGTGGTGTGTTATGTACTGACTGACTCTATCCAGTGTGATATGATGTACTGACTGTCTCTCTCCAGTGTGGTGTGTTATGTACTGACTGTCTCTCTCCACTGTGGTGTGTTATGTACTGACTGACTCTATCCAGTGTGATATGATGTACTGACTGTCTCTCTCCAATGTGGTGTGTTATATACTGACTGTCTCTATCCACTGTTGTGTGTGATATGCTGACTGTCCGTATCCAGTGTCGTGTGTTACGTACTGACCGTCTCTCTCCAGTGTGGTGTGTTGTATACTGACTGTCTCAATCCAGTGTGGTGCTATATACTGACTGTCTCTACCCAGTGTTGTGTGTTATATGCTGATTATCTCTATCCACTGTGGTGTGTTATGTACTGACTGACTCTATCCAGTGTGATATGATGTACTGACTGTCTCTTTCCAGTGTTGTGTGTTATATGCTGATTATCTCTATCCACTGTGGTGTGTTATGTACTGACTGACTCTATCCAGTGTGATATGATGTACTGACTGTCTCTCTCCAGTGTGGTGTGTTATATATGGCGCCCTCAGACTGGCGCAGTGTGTAATATACTGACTCTCTCTATGCAGTGTGGTGTGCTATATACTGAGTGTTTCTATCCAGTGTGCTGTGTTATATACAGACTGGCTCTAATCGGTGTACTGTGTTGTATACTGACTGTCTCTATCCAGTATGGTGTGTTATATACTGACTGTCTGTATCCAGTGTGATATGGTATATACTGACTGTTTGTTGTTTCTAGTGTGTTGTGTTATATACTGTCTGTCCGTACCTAGTGTGGTGTGTTCTATACTGTCTGAATCTGTACAGTGCGTTGCGTCATATACTGACTGTTTCACTGCAATGCAGTCTTGTTTGTACTGACTGTTTGTATCCAGTGTAGTGTGTTATCTTCTGTCTCTGTCCATTACTATGTGTTATATATTGACTGTCTGTATCCAATGTGGTGTATTATATACTGACTGTCTCTAATCAGTGTACTGTGTTATATGCTGACTGTCTCTATCCAGTGTGGTGTGTTATATACTGACTGTCTGGATCCAGAGCCGTGTGTTATATATTGGCTGTCACCGTCCAGTGTCATGTGTTCCATACTGACTCTCTCAATCCAAAGTGGTGTTTTATATACTGACTGTCACTGTTCAGAGTGGTGTGTTATATACTGACTGTCACTGTTCAGTGTGGTGTCTTCCATGCTGTCTGGCTCTGTCCAGTGCCGTGTGTAATATTCTGACTGTCTCTATCCAGTGTGGTGTGTTCGATACTGATCATCTCTTTCCCATGTGGTGTGTTATATATTGATTGTCTCTATCCAGTGTGGGTGTGTTTGATACTGACCATCTCTTTCCAGTGTGGTGTGTTATATACTAATAGTCTCTATCCAGTGTGGTGTGTTCGATACTGACTGTCTCCAAGTGGTGCCGTGTTTAGTACGTTTTCCAGTGTTCTTCACTCCACAACCTCTGCTCACGACTCCCGTACAATTTTCTCCATTCTTCCCTCTCAGCTAGCACATTCCTCGCTGATCCGATCACCTTCGCCTGCAGTTCCCTCTGTAGTCTGGCCTTCCTTTTCGTGTCCTCCCTTTGGCTGCGGAGATGGTCCGGGATGGGGATGGAGATTTCCAATTGACAGCTGCTTCCGGAATATCCCTCAAGAATGCTGCCGCTCGTGCCTGGTGTGGTCCTGACCAAGTGGGAGCTGAAGGTGTTCGTCTTCCTCATCTTCACGTGCATCACCTGCTCACTCAGGGCTTCGTCTGATTCTCTGAACATGTCGATCTCTCTCAGGCATTTGCAGGATTTGTCTGGGGCCGTCCTGTTGGCCCCCACTTCATCTCCCCAGTTCTGGACCGACCGGCCTTCTGGAAGCTTCTTGGTCGAAGCCCAGGCTCCCCTTTCCTCAGGCATGCTGGGTCCTAATTCCTGTCTCCTCTGAACATCCCGGGAGCTGGGTCTGCTTCCTCCGGTCCGCACGTCAATCTCCTGAGCTGTGATTCTGGGAGTGTGCAATTCTTCCAGGAGTTCCCTCCGTGCTCCAACTGGTGCGCTGGCCTTGGGGTCGCCCTGTGCCATGGCCTGCGACTGCACACGCTCCTCCTTCTTCCCTAGCCTATGGAAGACCTGCACCGACTCCACCATCTGCAAGGTCAGTTGAGAACGCGGCCTCTTGGTGAGGTCAGGGCCCGGATGCCCCTCACTCTCGGCCATCATCTTCTTCTTCCTCTTGCCCTCTCCGGCGAGGGCCTCCTTCCTCACCATCTCGCCCTCGAGTGGGCGTTTCCTGGGACGTCCCTGCACTCGGCTTCCCTCGGGCCTCCCGAGGGTCTCGGTCATCGGCGGAGTCTCCCAGCCTTTCCTGCTCCTCTGCCCCCTCGGCGCCATGTCCGAAGTGCCAGTCTGCGGATCCCTCATGGGGCGAGGACCTCCTGCTGAGTTGATGGCAGTTACGCCACAATCGGCTGCCCGCGGGGCAGAGGGGGCTCCACTGTCCTTTGTACCCCGGGGCGCTCCAGCTTCCAGCAGGCCTCTTCCTCCGACTACACTGCTGTGATTCTTCCTCGCGCCAGCCCTCCTGCTGTCACTCCCTGTAACACCCTCAACTTGCCCACTGCCATTCTCCCCTCTCGCTGCGGCCTCCCACTGTGTAAACGGTGGCACCCATGTCTGGCTCTGCCTCTGGGGCTCGGCTTGGCAGATGCGGCAGGAGAAAGCGGCACCAGAGGTTTGCGGATTGCCGCTCGGTGCCAAGGCAGCTCCCCCGCAGTAGTGCGCCAACTGGCTCGGGCCACTGACCACCCGCTGCCAAGCGTCGCGTGGGGTCTGGGGCGGTTGTGCCGTGGGATTGCCTGCCTGGCTGAGGGTCAGAGGTCTGCCAGGAATCCTGGATCCACCCACAATGAAGTGTCCTGAGGACAAGATGGGAAGATAGATCAGCAGAACTCAGAAACTGAGAGAACGCCGCACTGTCAGAGGGTCAGTTCGGAGGGAATGCCGCACTGTCGGAGGGTCAGTACTGAGGGAGCACCGCACTGTCTGAGGGTCAGTACTGAGGGAGTGCTGCACTGTCGGAGGGTCAGTACTGAGGGAGCGCCGCACTGTCAAAGGGTCAGTACTGAGGGAGTGCTGCACTGTCGGAGGGTCAGTACTGAGGGAGCGCTGCACTGTCAGAGGGTCAGTACCAAGGGAGCGGTGCACTGTTGGAGGGTCAGTACTGAGGGAGCGCCGCACTGTCAGAGGGTCAGTACTGAGGGAGTGCTGCACTGTCGGAGGGTCAGTACTGAGGGAGTGCTGCACTGTCAGAGGGTCAGTACTGAGGGAGTGCTGCACTGTCGGAGGGTCAGTACTGAGGGAGTGCCACACTGATGGAGGGTGCTGAGGTAACAGTTTGGGGCGTTGTGGAGATCGCAGTTTGGGACAGTTTTAACGAGAGAGACCCTCTGGGTTTGAGGGGACAGTGGGATGGTTGTGCCAGTGATGGAGGGGGAAGGAGTGTGGCTTTGGAACTGGAGGGTGACGAGGGGAGAGATGAGAGGTAAAGCGACGATGACTTGTCAGGTCAACAGGCATGCGAGATGTCAAAGGTAACCGGCAGCGAGCAGTGAGTCACTGACCTTCGTGGGGGCTCACTCGAGAGACTGAGGTTTTGCTCGAGGTCTGGTCAAACTGCACAGTCCGATCCATCATGCTCTCACATGCAATCTCGAAAGTTATCTGAGCATCGCCGCCAGTTGTAAATATTTGGGGAAACCATGGCAATGCCATGATTCCATTATGACCTCACAGAGTAATGTGATGAGGTGAGAGGAATGTCACTGAGACTGTGATCTGAAGCGTCGCAGAGAGATGAGGGGAGGGGGTGTCGATTAAAGGGACACTGATCCATTGACAGACTAACCGACCCATCTTAATTTCAGTACAAGTTTCACATGAGGTCTCCTCAATTCTATCCCTCTAGGAATGAAGCCCAGTGCTTGCTTTGCGTTTTGACTGCTGTTATTAACCTGTGTTGTTACGTTCAGTGATCTGTGTATTGTAACCCCCATATTCCTCGGCTCCTCGATCCCGTTTAGACTCGTATTATCCAAGCAGTGTGTGACCGACCTGCTTATTCATCCTACAGAAATGGATCAGCTCACACTTCTCCTTATGGAAATTCAGCTGTTAATTACTCACTCATTCTGTCAACCTCTCAGTATCTTGCTGTATTTTGTCACAATCTTTCTCGCTATTCACTCTCCCAAATGTGGAATCATCCAAAATATTTCAAATTGGATGTTCTCTCTGTCTCTCTCTCTCTCTCTATCCCTCTGTCTCATAGGAACATAGGGACATAGGAGCAGGAGTAGACCATGCAGCCCGTCCAGCCTCCACCGCCATTCAGTTAGATCATGGCTGATCATCTACCTCAACTCCACTTTCCCGCATTATTCCCATATCTGTTGATGCTATTAGTATCCAGAAATCTATCGATTTTTCACTTGAACATGCTCAATGATTGAGCCTCCACAGCCCTCTGGGGTAGAGAATTCCAATGATTCACCACCCTCTGAGTGAAAAAATTCTTCCTTTTCTCAGTCCGAAATGGCCTACCCCTTATTCTGAGACTATGTCCCTGGTTGTGGACTCCTTAGCCAGCAGAAACATCCTATCTACATCCACTCTGTCACGTCCTGTAAGAATTTTGGATGTTTCAATGAGATCACCTCTTATTCTTCACAACTCTGCAGAATGCAGGCCCAGTTTCCTCAATCTCTCCTCATTAGACAATCCCACCATCCCAGTGATTAGTCTGGTGAACTTCAATTGCACTCCCTCTATGACAAGCGTATCCTTCCTTTGATGGGGAGACCAAAATTGTACACAGTACTCCAGGTGTGGTCACACCAAGACTATACAATTGCAGCAAGACTTCTTTATTCCTGTACTCAAATCCCCCTGCGATGAAACAATGGTTAGAAAATTAAAAAAAGAGCTGAGCAGTGCTCAAGGGTATCTATTTCAATGCAAGGAGTATAACAAATAAAGCAGATGAGTTGAGGGCACGTGGCAGTATGATATCATAGCTATTACAGAAACATGGCTTAAGGAGGGACAGGAATGGCAGCTCAACATTTCTAATTACATGGTTTTCAGATGCGATAGGGAGGGGGTTAAGAAAGGAAGGGGAGTGGCAATTTTGGTGATGGAAACTATTACAGCTGTGAGGAGGGATGATACATTGGAAGGTTCATCGAAAGAGGCCATATGCATTGAGCTAAGGAACAAAAAAGGGGCAATCACGCTGCTGGGAGTGTACTATAGACCCCCAAACAGTCAGAGGGAGATAGAAGAGCAGATATGTAGGCAAATCTCTGAGAAGTGCAAGAACAATAGGGCAGTAATAGTAGGGGATACTAACTATTCCAATATTAACTGGGATAGTTTTAACGTGAAAGGAATTGAAGGAGCAGAATTCTTGAGGTACATTCAGGAGAACCTTTTTGCCCTGAATGTAGCAGATCCAACAAGAGAGGGCACAGTTTTAGACTTAGTTTTAGGAAATGAAGTTGGGCAGGTGGAAGGGGTGGCAGTGGGAGAGCATTCTGGTGATAGTGATCATAATTCGGGCAATTTTAACATAATTATGCAAAAGGACAGAGATAGAACAAGAGTTAGAGTTCTCAACTGGGGCAAGGGCAATTTTACTAAACTGAGGAGTGATTTAGCAAAAGTGGACTGGAAACAGCTATTTGAAGGTAAATCGGAGTCAGAATGGTGGGAGGCATTCAAAGGGGAGATTCAAGGGGTTCAGAGTAAACATGTTCCCACAAAGGAAAAGGGTGAGATGGCCAAATCTAGAATCCATGGATGTCAAGGAGCTTACAGGATAAGATAAAGCAGAAAAGGAAAGTTTATCACAGAACCACAGAATAATACAGTGCAGAAGAGGCCCTTTGGCCCATCAAGTCTGCACCGATGCATTAAAGACACCTGACCTGTCTACCTAGTCCCATTTGCCAGCACTTGGCCCATAGCCTTGAATGTTATGACGTGCCAAGTGCTCATCCAGGTACTTTTTAAAGGATGTGAGGCAACCCGCCTCTACCACCCTCCCAGGCAGTGCATAATTATCACTTATGTCCGATACAGAGAACTCAATCCCACAGAAAGCCGAGAGGAGTACAGAAAGTGGAGGGGTGAAATCAAAAAGGAAATTAGGAAAGCAAAGAGAGGCCATGAAAGAATATTGGCAATCAAAATCAAGGTGAATCCAAACATTTTTTTTATCACTACATGAAGAGTAAGAGGATAACTAAGGAGAGAGTAGGGCCCATAAAAGACCAAAAAGGTAACCTATGTGTAGGGGTGGAAGCTGTTGGTATGGTTCTTAATGAATACTTTGTATCCGTCTTCACAAAAGAGGGGGGACGATGTAGATATTGTAGTTCAAGAGGAGGACTGTGAAGTATTGGATGTGATAAACATAGGGAGGGAGGATGTATTAATGGGATTAGCAACCTTGAAGAAGTAACAAAAATGATAGATGAGGGTAGTGCAGTTGATGCAGTCTACATGGATTTTAGCAAGGCTTTTGACAAGGTCCCACATGGCAGATCGGTTAAAAAAATAAAATCCCATGGGATCCAGGGAAATGCAGCAAGGTTGATACAAAATTGGCTCAGTGACAGGAAACAAAGAGTAATTGTTGACGGCTGTTTTGGCGACTGGAGGGCTGTTTCCAGTGGCATTCCACAGGGCTCAGTACTTGGTGTATGTTAACGATTTGGACGTAGATGTAGGGGGCATGATCAAGAAGTTTGCAGCTGACAGAAAAATTGGCTGTGTGGTAGATAGCAAGGAGGATAGCTGTAGGCTGCAGGAATATATTGATGGTATGGTCAGATGGGCAGAAAAGTGGCAAATGGAATTCAACCTGGAGAAGTGTGAGGTGATGTATTTGGGGAGGTCAAACAAGGTGAAGGAATACACGATTAATGGGAAAATACTGATAAGTGTAGAGGAAGTGAGGAACCTTGGAGTGAATATCCATAGATCCCTGAAGGTAGCAGGACAGGTCAATAAGGTGGTTAAGGAGGCATACGAAATCCTTTCCTTCATTAATCGAGGTATAGAATATAAGAGCAGGGAGGTTATGCTCGAATACGATAAAAGCAAAATACTGCTGATGCTGGAAATCTGAAATAAAACAAAAACTGCTGGAAATACTCCGCAGGTCTGGCAGCATCTGTGGAGGGAGAAGCAGAGTAAACGTTTCAGGTCGGTGACTTTTCATCAGAACTGCTGGAACTGTATAACTCATTGGTTAGGCCACAACTTGAGTACTCTGTGCAGTAAAGGCCTGCTACCCAACCCGAACCCGATGGGACCCGACGACATGTGTCGGGTTCGGGTCGGGCCAGGCCGCTCTTCTGGGTCCGACCTTCAGGCTCGGGTCGGGTTGGGCATAGATTTAAAGTGATTGGTTAAAAAGTTAGAGGGGAGATGAGGAAAAGCTTTTTCACCCAGAGGGTGGTGGTGTCTGGAACTCACTGCCTGAAAGGGTAGTTGCGGCAGAAACCTTCAACTCATTCAAAAGGAGTCTGGATATCCACCTCAGGTGCCATAATCTGCAGGGCTACGGACCAAATGCTGGACGGTGGGATTAGAATAGGTGGATCGGTTTTCGGCTGTCACAGACATGATGGGCCAAGTGGCCTATTTCTGTGCCTTAAATTGTCTACGATTCTATGAAGGCCAACATACTGTTTTCCTTCCTAATTGTTTGCTGCACCTGCAGATGAGATTTTAGTGACTCATGAACAAGGACACCCAGGTCCCTTTGGACATCAACACTTCCTAACCTCTCACCATTTAAGAAATACTCTGCCTTTCTGTTTTCTTACCAAAGTGGATAACTTCACACTTATTCACATTATATTCCATCTGTCATGTTTTTGTCCATTCACCTAGCCTGTCCAAATCCCCTTGAAGCCTCCTTGCATCTTCCTCACAACTTAGATTCCCACCTAGTTTTGTGTCATCAGCAAATTTGGAAATGTTGCATTTGGTCCCCACATCCAAATCATTGATATAGATTGTGAATAGCTGGCGCCCAAGCACTGATCCTTGCAGTACCCTACTAGTCACAGCCTGCCAACCTGAGAATGACCCGTTTATTCCTACTCTCTGCTTTCTGTCCGTTATCCAATTCTCAATCCATACCAGTAAATTATCTCCAATCCCATGTGCTCTAATTTTGCTTACTAACCTCCAATTTTGCTTCCCTCAAATCTGAGCTCCCCCTCACGTTCTCATTGCTCTGCCAATCTCTCTCTCTCTCTGTCTTTCTGTGTCCCTGACTCTCCCTTTGTCTCTGTCTCTTTCTGTCTCTCTATCTGTCTGTCTGTCTCTCTCCCAACATGCTCCACGAATCTCTCTCTCTCTGACTCCCTCTGTCTCTCATTTTTGTTCTTTCTTTCTCTCTTTCTTTGTGGGTCTCACTCTCTGTCTCACTCTCTATCTCCCTCTATCTCACCCTATCTATCTCTCTTGGCCTCTCTCTCTCTCTCTCTGTCTGTGTGTCTCTCTGTCCCTCTCTTGCTCTCTCTGTCTCTCGATTAACTTTCATGTTCAGTGTCTCACTGAGCAAGATCCAAAGAGTGTATCAGTGTGAGTTATTCAGGCTGAGTTTATCCAGATGAGTGTCAGACTGAGCATGCTGGGCCGAGTGTGCAGGGCAAGTGTGCAGGGCCGAGCATCTCGCGCCGAGCGTGTTGAGTCGAGCGTCTCAGGACGGATGGGTTGAGCCGAGCGTGCAGGGCCGAGTGTGTTGAGCCCAGCATGCAGGGCCCCGAGCCTGTTGGGCCGAGCATGCAGGGCTGAGCGTACAGAGCCGAGCATGCCGGGCCGAGCGAGTCGGGCTGAGCGTGCAGGGCCGAGCCTGTCGGGCCAAGCATGTTGGGCCGTGTGTGTCGGACTGGACGTGTCAGGCCGAGTGTGCCGGGCCGAGTGTGCCGGGCCGAGCGTGCCGGGCCGAGCGTGCCGGGCCGAGCGTGTCGGGCCGAGCGTGCCGGGCCGAGCGTGCAGGGCCGAGCGTGCAGGGCCGAGCGTGCAGGGCCGAGCATGCCGGGCCGAGCGAGTCGAGCTGAGTGTGCAGGGCCGAGCCTGTCGGGCCAAGCATGTTGGGCCGTGTGTGTCGGACTGAGCATGTCAGGCTGAGTGTGCCGGGCCGAGGGTGTCGGGCCATGTGTGTCAGACTGAGCATGCAGGGCCGGTAGGCAGTGGGATTACACACTCTAAGAAATGCTCAGTTGTCTGATCTGTGTCCTAGTCTTGGTTTGTAACTACGTTGAACATTGCCGATATATTTATTGGGATTCCAGTGATAGAACAGCCCTCAGCTGGTATTTAACACGGGCTGGTGGAGCTGAGGAATTTGGGGATGTTGGTCATGTTGGTTAAATTACTGCACATGAGATGAAATACCACAAGGGCAGCTTGAGAACTTGAATTGAACGGAGGGGGAGGAATTTACGGGGCTATGAGGAAAGAACAGGGGGAGTGTGGGACTTGTGCGGTGACTCTTAACAGACCTCGGAAGTGGCTCCGCTTAACCAGCGTTTCAAGAACGCAGCTCACCACCGCCTTCGCAGAGCAGCTAGGGAGAGGCGAGCAATGGTTGGATCTTGCTGTGCACAAAATGGCTGCCTCCATTAAAAACCCCCTAGTGGATTGGCTGTGCAAGTTGAAAAGAGAGATGTGCATTTCCCAAACACCTTTTCAGACGTCTCAACCTGCTTCACAGTCAATTGTCGTTTTTGTTTCCTTAAAGCGCAGTTACTGTTGCAGTGTAGGAAACGGGGCTGCCAATGTGTGCACAGCAAGATCCCACAAACACTATGATAAATAATCTGATAATCTGCATTCTCAGGGGGTTTTCAACCTCTCTGATTTTAGAAGTTATTCAATTATCTCCCTATTTCTGTTTTAACTACCTTTAATCTTATTTCATCCCTATCTGGAATCCCATGTCCACCTTGTTCATCTCCCTGATAAATAGCGAGTACATAGTGATTATTTACTCTATCTGCTGTCCCACTGTCAATACCTGGCAGTTTATTCTACTTATCCCTTCCTGATCCTCTCCCTGTCCTGATTTTACTTTAGTTATTTCTGTGTCTGGCGAATCCTTTCCTAATGCTGTTTCTGTTCCTGATAATTAGTCTGCTAGTTTCTCTTTGCCTTCCTTATTATATTTTTCACCTCGGTCCTAACCTTCCCTTTTATCATCCTCTCCTTTGTTGTCTGTGTATTTAGTATGGAATATTTTAAAACTCTTCTAATCTCTCCTTTATTTATCCATGGTGTGTCATTACTGGTGAGTTTGTTTCCCATTTTATATGTTAAAATATATCCCATTGTTGTTCTATCTTTTTGGCAGTTTTTCCCTGTTTATTTTCTCCAGTTCTATTCTCATCTCCTCAATATCAGGTTTTGTCTGCAGTTCATTATTTTGATCTTTAACTCTTCCTCAATCTTTATTTTAAACCTTATTATGTTCTGATCACTCTTGCCTAGATTCTTCCCCTTTGTTCTCTTGTTTCAGTTATCTCGAATACAGCTGGTTCCTCACTGTAGATTACTGCCCCCAGTTCCCCCCATGTGTTGTTTCCAATGTGGTGATGGTTGCTTTGGAGACGAATCATTTTGTGTTTCATTCACTCAGGCACTTGCTTTATATTGAGGAAGATAGTTTCATTGAGCCAGCGTGCTCAGATTTGGGTTGTAGGTTTCCTCGAACTCCTTCAGATTAGATTAAACCTCCACATCTTGTGAAGCACAACGAGATTGATGGTCCCCTTCAGCTGAAAACCGCTCAGCATTTTCCTGTCCTTGAGGGTCTTATTGTTTACATACAGGACCTGGCTTTTCGCAGGCACTCCAGTTTTCTCCTCAGTCTTCACCTTCAGCTCCGGTCCGCTGGTGGTGGGACTGACCGTCAGCAAGAAGTTCCATCCGTTACAACTTCCCACCTGGAAGCAGAGTTGCTGTGGGGTGTTGCATGAGGGCACTACCTTCTGAACCTGGGCTCCAAGAGTCTTTGGATAAGCAAGGGGGTGAAAGGTTATCAAGGCTAGGCAGGAATGTGCAGTTGAGGTTACATCAGATCAGCCATGATCTTGTTGAATGGTGGAACAGGATTGAGGGGCCAAGTGGTCCTAACTTATATGTTCATAACCATGAAACTACTAGATTCCCTGGGGATCTGGATCCAGTTGGAGGGTGAATGGACTGGAGGATTCCCTGGGGATCTGGATCCAGTTGGAGGGTGAATGGACTGTAGGATTCCCTGGGGATCTGGATATAGTTGGAGGGTGAATGGACTGTAGGATTCCCTGGGGATCTGGATCCAGTTGGAGGGTGAATGGACTGTAGGATTCCCTGGGGATCTGGATATAGTTGGAGGGTGAATGGACTGTAGGATTCCCTGGGGATGAGGATCCAGTTGGAGGGTGAATGGACTGTAGGATTCCCTGGGGATGAGGATCCAGTTGGAGGGTGAATGGACTGTAGGATTCCCTGGGATTGAGGATCCAGTTGGAGGGTGAATGGACTGTAGGATTCCCTGGGGATGAGGACCCAGTTGGAGGGTGAATGGCCTGTAGGATTCCCTGGGGATGAGGATCCAGTTGGAGGGTGAATGGACTGTAGGATTCCCCGGGGATGAGGATCCAG
Organism: Heterodontus francisci; assembly: GCF_036365525.1. NCBI lineage: Eukaryota > Metazoa > Chordata > Chondrichthyes > Heterodontiformes > Heterodontidae > Heterodontus > Heterodontus francisci. The sequence continues at coordinate 32,187,266 of NC_090409.1, read as the reverse complement.
TTGGAGAATGAATAGACTGTAGGATTCCCTGGGGATGAGGACCCAGTTGGAGGGTGAATGGACTGTAGGATTCCCTGGGGATCTGGATATAGTTGGAGGGTGAATGGACTGTAGGATTCCCTGGGGATGAGGATCCAGTTGGAGGGTGAATGGACTGTAGGATTCCCTGGGGATGAGGATCCAGTTGGAGGGTGAATGGACTGTAGGATTCCCCGGGGATGAGGATCCAGTTGGAGGGTGAATAGACTGTAGGATTCCCTGGGGATGAGGATCCAGTTGGAGGGTGAATGGACTGTAGGATTCCCTGGGGATGAGGATCCAGTTGGAGGGTGAATGGACTGTAGGATTCCCTGGGGATGAGGATCCAGTTGGAGGGTGAATGGACTGTAGGATTCCCTGGGGATGAGGATCCAGTTGGAGGGTGAATGGACTGTAGGATTCCCTGGGGATGAGGATCCAGTTGGAGGGTGAATGGACTATAGGATTCCCTGGGGATGAGGATCCAGTTGGAGGGTGAATGGACTGTAGGATTCCCCGGGGATGAGGATCCAGTTGGAGGGTGAATGGACTATAGGATTCCCTGGGGATGAGGATCCAGTTGGAGGGTGAATGGACTGTAGGATTCCCCGGGGATGAGGATCCATTTGGGGGTGAATGGACTGTAGGATTCCCTGGGGATGAGGATCCAGTTGGAGGGTGAATGGACTGTAGGATTCCCTGGGGATGAGGATCCAGTTGGAGGGTGAATGGACTGTAGGATTCCCTGGGGATGAGGATCCAGTTGGAGGGTGAATGGACTGTAGGATTCCCTGGGGATGAGGATCCAGTTGGAGGGTGAATGGACTGTAGGATTCCCTGGGGATGAGGATCCAGTTGGAGGGTGAATGGACTGTAGGATTCCCCGGGGATGAGGATCCAGTTGGAGAGTGAATGGACTGTAGGATTCCCTGGGGATGAGGATCCAGTTGGAGGGTGAATGGACTGTAGGATTCCCTGGGGATGAGGATCCAGTTGGAGGGTGAATGGACTGTAGGATTCCCTGGGGATCTGGATATAGTTGGAGGGTGAATGGACTGTAGGATTCCCTGGGGATGAGGATCCAGTTGGAGGGTGAATGGACTGTAGGATTCCCTGGGGATCTGGATATAGTTGGAGGGTGAATAGACTGTAGGATTCCCTGGGGATGAGGATCCAGTTGGAGGGTGAATAGACTGTAGGATTCCCTGGGGATCTGGATATAGTTGGAGGGTGAATAGACTGTAGGATTCCCTGGGGATGAGGATCCAGTTGGAGGGTGAATGGACTGTAGGATTCCCTGGGGATGAGGATCCAGTTGGAGGGTGAATGGACTGTAGGATTCCCTGGGGATGAGGATCCAGTTGGAGGGTGAATGGACTGTAGGATTCCCTGGGGATGAGGATCCAGTTGGAGAGTGAATAGACTGTAGGATTCCCTGGGGATGAGGATCCAGTTGGAGGGTGAATGGACTGTAGGATTCCCTGGGGATGAGGGTCCAGTTGGAGGGTGAATGGACTGTAGGATTCCCTGGGGATGAGGATCCAGTTGGAGGGTGAATGGACTGTCGGATTCCCTGGGGATGAGGATCCAGTTGGAGGGTGAATGGACTGTAGGATTCCCTGGGGATGAGGATCCAGTTGGAGGGTGAATGGACTGTAGGATTCCCTGGGGATGAGGGTCCAGTTGGAGGGTGAATGGACTGTAGGATTCCCTGGGGATGAGGATCCAGTTGGAGGGTGAATGGACTGTCGGATTCCCTGGGGATGAGGATCCAGTTGGAGGGTGAATGGACTGTAGGATTCCCTGGGGATGAGGATCCAGTTGGAGGGTGAATGGACTGTCGGATTCCCTGGGGATGAGGATCCAGTTGGAGGGTGAATGGACTGTAGGATTCCCTGGGGATGAGGATCCAGTTGGAGGGTGAATGGACTGTAGGATTCCCCGGGGATGAGGACCCAGTTGGAGGGTGAATGGACTGTAGGATTCCCTGGGGATGAGGATCCAGTTGGAGGGTGAATGGACTGTAGGATTCCCTGGGGATCTGGATATAGTTGGAGGGTGAATGGACTGTAGGATTCCCTGGGGATGAGGATCCAGTTGGAGGGTGAATGGACTGTAGGATTCCCTGGGGATGAGGATCCAGTTGGAGGGTGAATGGACTGTAGGATTCCCTGGGGATGAGGATCCAGTTGGAGGGTGAATGGACTGTAGGATTCCCTGGGGATGAGGATCCAGTTGGAGGGTGAATGGACTGTAGGATTCCCTGGGGATGAGGATCCAGTTGGGTGACCGTTATTCTGCATGCGCACTGATTCTTCCGTCAGAGTGGGCGGGGCTTGGAGTTGGTGACCGGCAGTTCGCATGCGCACATACTCCAGCTCTCATATATGCCGGCGGAATGGCGGTGACAGCAATGCCGCATGCGCAATGACACGTGGAGGAGACGGGGCCTGGGCTGCTCCAGTGTGCGGCTGCGCTGTGCTGGCATCACCTCCCCCACCTCGTGCTGGTGATGGCGGTGTGGGTGTATTTTTTCCTGCTGCCCGGTCGCAGAAACTGTGCGGCCATGGGCAGCAAATGGAGCCCGGCGGAGGCGGAAGGGATGGAAGAGCTGAGGTGAGAGAGTTGATCACCATATTCACTGAGAGTTGGGGTTTAATCTCCACAGTAACTGTGGGAGGTGGGGTTTAATCTCCATAGTAACAGTGGGAGGTGGGGTTTAATCTCCATAGTAACAGTGGGAGGTGGGGTTTAATCTCCATCGTAACAGTGGGAGGTGGGGTTTAATCTCCACAGTAACTGTGGGAGGTGGGGTTTAATCTCCATAGTAACTGTGGGAGGTGGGGTTTAATCTCCATAGTAACTGTGGGAGGTGGGGTTTAATCTCCACAGTAACTGTGGGAGGTGGGGTTTAATCTCCATAGTAACTGTGGGAGGTGGGGTTTAATCTCCATAGTAACTGTGGGAGGTGGGGTTTAATCTCCACAGTAACTGTGGGAGGTGGGGTTTAATCTCCATAGTAACTGTGGGAGGTGGGGTTTAATCTCCACAGTAACTGTGGGAGGTGGGGTTTAATCTCCATAGTAACTGTGGGAGGTGGGGTTTAATCTCCACAGTAACTGTGGGAGGTGGGGTTTAATCTCCATAGTAACTGTGGGAGGTGGGGTTTAATCTCCACAGTAACTGTGGGAGGTGGGGTTTAATCTCCATAGTAACAGTGGGAGGTGGGGTTTAATCTCCACAGTAACTGTGGGAGGTGGGGTTTAATCTCCATAGTAACTGTGGGAGGTGGGGTTTAATCTCCATAGTAACTGTGGGAGGTGGGGTTTAATCTCCACAGTAACTGTGGGAGGTGGGGTTTAATCTCCATAGTAACTGTGGGAGGTGGGGTTTAATCTCCATAGTAACTGTGGGAGGTGGGGTTTAATCTCCACAGTAACTGTGGGAGGTGGGGTTTAATCTCCATAGTAACTGTGGGAGGTGGGGTTTAATCTCCACAGTAACTGTGGGAGGTGGGGTTTAATCTCCATAGTAACTGTGGGAGGTGGGGTTTAATCTCCATAGTAACTGTGGGAGGTGGGGTTTAATCTCCACAGTAACTGTGGGAGGTGGGGTTTAATCTCCATAGTAACTGTGGGAGGTGGGGTTTAATCTCCACAGTAACAGTGGGAGGTGGGGTTTAATCTCCACAGTAACTGTGGGAGGTGGGGTTTAATCTCCATAGTAACAGTGGGAGGTGGGGTTTAATCTCCATAGTAACTGTGGGAGGTGGGGTTTAATCTCCATAGTAACTGTGGGAGGTGGGGTTTAATCTCCATAGTAACTGTGGGAGGTGGGGTTTAATCTCCATAGTAACTGTGGGAGGTGGGGTTTAATCTCCACAGTAACTGTGGGAGGTGGGGTTTAATCTCCACAGTAACTGTGGGAGGTGGGGTTTAATCTCCATAGTAACTGTGGGAGGTGGGGCTGAATCTCCACAGTAACTGTGGGAGGTGGGGTTTAATCTCCATAGTAACTGTAGGAGGTGGGGTTTAATCTCCATAGTAACTGTGGGAGGTGGGGTTTAATCTCCACAGTAACTGTGGGAGGTGGGGTTTAATCTCCATAGTAACTGTGGGAGGTGGGGTTTAATCTCCACAGTAACTGTGGGAGGTGGGGTTTAATCTCCACAGTAACTGTGGGAGGTGGGGCTGAATCTCCACAGTGACTGTGGGAGGTGGGGTTTAATCTCCATAGTAACTGTGGGAGGTGGGGCTGAATCTCCACAGTAACTGTGGGAGGTGGGGTTTAATCTCCATAGTAACTGTAGGAGGTGGGGTTTAATCTCCATAGTAACTGTGGGAGGTGGGGTTTAATCTCCACAGTGACTGTGGGAGATGGGGTTTAATCTCCACAGTGACTGTGGGAGATGGGGTTTAATCTCCACAGTGACTGTGGGAGATGGGGTTTAATCTCCACAGTGACTGTGGGAGATGGGGTTTAATCTCCACAGTGACTGTGGGAGATGGGGTTTAATCTCCACAGTGACTGTGGGAGATGGGGTTTAATCTCCACAGTGACTGTGGGAGATGGGGTTTAATCTCCACAGTGACCGTGGGAGATGGGGTTTAATCTCCACAGTGACCGTGGGAGATGGGGTTTAATCTCCACAGTGACCGTGGGAGATGGGGTTTAATCTCCACAGTGACCGTGGGAGGTGGGGTTTAATCTCCATAGTGTCTGTGGGAGGTGGGGTTTAATCTCCATAGTAACCGTGGGAGATGGGGTTTAATCTCCACAGTGACTGTGGGAGGTGGGGTTTAATCTCCACAGTAACTGTGGGAGGTGGGGTTTAATCTCCATATTTTTTTTTATTCATGAGTGTGGGCGTCGATGGCCAGGCTCGCATTCATTGCCCATCCCTAATTGCCCTTGAGAAGGTGGGGATGAGCTGTCTTCTTGAACCTCTGCAGTCCATGTGGGGTAGTTACACACACAGTGCTGTTAGGAAGGGAATTCCAGGTTTTTGACCCAGCGACAGTGAAGGAACAGCGATATCGTTCCAAGTCAGGATGGTGTGTGACTTGGAGGGGAACTTGCAGGTGGTGGTGTTCCCATGCATTTGCTGCCCTTGTCCTTCTAGTTGGTAGAGGTCACGGGTTTGGAAGGTGCTGTCTAAGGAGCCATGGTGAGTTTCTGCAGTGCATCTTGTACATGGTACTCACTGCTGTCACTGTGCGCGGTGGTGGAGGGAGTGAATGTTTGTAGATGGGGTGCCAATCAAGCGGGCCGCTTTGTCCTGGATGGTGTCGAGCTTCTTGAGTGTTGTTGGAGCTGCACCCATCCAGGCAAGTGGAGAGTATTCCATCTCACTCCTGACTTGTGCCTTGGAATTGGTGGACAGGCTTTGGGGGAGTCAGGAGGTGAGTTACACGCCACAGGATTCCCAGCCTCTGACCTGCTCTTGTAGCCACGGTATTTATATGGCTACTCCAGTTCAGTTTCTGGTCAATGGTAGCCCTCGGATGTTGATGGTGGGGGATTCAGTGATGGTAATGCCATTGAATGTCAAGGGGAGATGGTTAGATTCTCTCTCATTGGAGATGGCCATTGCCTGGTGCGAATGTTATTTGCCACTTATCAGCCCAAGCCTGGATATTGTTCAGGTCTTGCTGCATTTCTACACGGGCTGCTTCAGTATCTGAGGAGTCATGAATGGTGCTGAACATTGTGCAATCATCAGCGAACATCCCCACTTCTGACCTTATGATTGAAGGAAGGTCATTGATGAAGCAGCTGAAGATGGTTGGGCCTAGGACACTACCCTGAGGAACTCCTGCAGTGATGTCCTGGAGCTCAGATGATTGACCTCCAACAACATGAACCATCTTCCTTTGTGCTAGTAACTGTGGGAGGTGGGGTTTAATTTTTATTGTAACTGTGGGAGGTGGGGATTAATCTCCATAGTAACTGAGAGTTGGGGGGGTTATTCTCCATAGTAACTGAGAGTTGGGGTTTAATCTCCATAGTAATTGCGGGAGGTGGGGTTTAATCTCCATATTATCTGCGGGAGATGGTGGTTAATCTTCATGGTAACTGTGGGAGGTGGGAATTAATCTTCATGGTAACTGTGGGAGGTGGGAATTAATCTTCATGGTAACTGTGGGAGTTCATCTCCATTGTAACTGGGTGGTTGGGTTTGTAGGCGATTCTCTTTCTCACTCGAAGACACTTCCCCCACACTCAAGTTTGTGATACCAGAATTACAAATGTATGATTTGAACAGAATAACCAGTGAGACAAGTTTCTTCTGATAACTCACAATTACTTTATTGAATTATTCGCAATCCTTAGAGACGGGTTACAGTCAGCAATCACCAGTTACAGTTGCAACTACTGTTGTGTAACCCAGGGCTCTGTCCTGCTAGAGGCTAAACATAGATTAAACCCCCCTATTACCAACTTAATTTCCCAATCTAATTTCCCACCTAATTTCCCAACTTAATGCTTACAATCACCGCTTGGTTGGTCTGCCAGTGGTGTTCATAGGTCCCTTACTGGAGTTGACTTTTTTTTCCAAAAATAGACTTTATTCATAAAAATCTGTAAAAAAAAAAAAATTACAAAACCGTTCCAAATTGACATTGCAGAAAGTACAAAAGAAATCAGTTTCCTTCGATACAGAATGTGAGTTGCTTCACAACGCTTCCATTCCATTTTACATGCAATGTACATTTGCATTACACAGCAAAACCATATTTTGGTGCAGACAGCCTGAGGGGTTTTACACAGGTTCCAGACCCTCGGTTCACTATGGCGGGAGGAGCTTACACAGTGGTCTTTCCCCATTGAGCCTTTGTTGCGGCTGTCCCAAGATTTAGTGCGTCCCTCAGCATATAGCCCTGGACCTTGGAATGTGCCAGTCTGCAACACTTGGTCGTGGACAACTCTTCGCACTGGAAGCCCAGCAAGTTTCAGACAAAGTGTGGAATCTAGGGTGAGCCATCCTCGGACAAGGGGTGTGGGTTTGCCTAGTCATCATGTTTATACAGTTAACTGTTCCTTAGGATTGTACTAGGCATGGGAGTTGAGATAAGATGAGTGTTGCTGAAACAGAATACTTTTCTGTCTCGCACTGTGGACTGCAGTATCTGCTGCAAGGCCAATGGTGAGATAGATATGTAAACAATGCTGTATCCCATTCGTTTAGGGCAAATGCTCAACTGCAGTATCATTGGTGTCTTTGAATGCAAATTAAGGATTGAAATTATTATTGCAAGACTATTGGTTACAGAATACTATAAGTGCCACTGTTTTGCGGAAACTCTTCAGAACATTGCAGTGAGCCCCACTGTGGGCTGCGCTGTGGCTGTTCTCCTTGTGCACAAGTCAATAAAAGCAGGTTGCGAGTACTCACCGTGCCAAGTCTGTTTATTTTACAACAGTTACTTGGAGGTTCCACCGAGATGACGAACCCCCGGAGTGCTAGCAGGGGAGAATAGCGCGGTGCCTAGCGGGTCAACGGCTCGATGACTGCGGCTGCCTGATTTCGGCATTACGAGGTTTTGACCGAGGAAACGCACACGCTCACCTGTGTAGCACTACCGGGGTAAGTCAAGAAGTTTGAGGGAGGTTAGAGTCCCCCTCGGGGTTAGAGTCCCCAGAAGTTTGAGGGAGGTTAGAGTCCCCCTCGGGGTTAAAGTCCCCAGAAGTTTGAGGGAGGTTAGAGTCCCCCTCGGGGTTCGAGGCCCCATCTGAATGTTTTAGTGAAATTTCAAGTGAGTAAAAACAAGTTACTGTGTGTTTTGATTCGAATGTGTGAATGTTGGAAGCTTCCATGAATGTGGGATGTGCAGCTTGTGTTCTGTAGAACCGACTGTCGTTAACTCTTTGTTGTCTGGCCTTAATGATGAAAGAATGAGTCTGTTACTTTTTCTATTTTTACACGTGTATATTTTGTGGGAACCTATTTTGGTTGTGAATTAGTTGAAGCTGTGTGTTGCTTAACATCGGGACAGGGAATTTGACAGAGATTTTGGTATTTTGAATTCATAACCCATTACAGGAATCAATTTTCTAAGTTGTTTGGAATTGAATGAGTGTGAAAAGTGATTGTTGAGTGTATTCATTTCAATTTAAGATTGTGCACCCAGGAATGGGATATAAAATTGAATTATATTTTAAGTTCAAGTTTTATTTTGATTTTAAAGGTTGGTTTTGCAACTGTGAAAAGGCAATGAACAATTTTGTAAGAGAAAAGCTTCAGCCTTGAAGGTCTGAAGATGTTTGGCAGAAATCCAATTTGAAGTTTACGACTACTGCTTTAATTGGAGTTCCAGTTTAAAATCTGTTCTAGTTTTTTTTGGAGTTCAAATTAAAGACATGTTTTACTGACTGTTTTAAGTAGCAAATGTCAGGAATTGGATATTGGTTTAAGGGAGAGATGGATAAACAAAGGAGATATAGGAAAGTTTCTGTCTGTTAAAAGTTTGTTTAAAAAGCTGGTGTTAAATCTTTTGTTATAAGAATGTCAAATAACTTCTTCTTTAGCTTTTGGTTTTATTACAGTCATTTAAAAGGCGCCTGTAGAAAGAACAAGAAAAATGACGTAATTTACCTATCTTTTAAAATAAGCACGTGCTATTCTGTTCTGTGTGTAGTTAATAAGTATTATAAGTTAATAAGTCTGAGTTAAGTTTATACGATTAAGGTTAATTGACCTGTTAAGTTGAAAAAAAAACCTGGAAATTTCATTTATTACCACAATGAACTTTCAAGTTTAGCATGTCAAGTTTTGGGGGAGTCTTATGTTCTGGACTTAAGACTCACTCATATAACATTGGCAGTTTTGATTTTCAAATATTTATCGCAGTGAATTGGAATTTGGAATCATCTTTGTTATATAAAAAAAATCCTTGGATTAGAAACCTCTTACAAAAGATGCTAAAAATTTGGAAACAATTGGAGTTTAATCTAAAATGCTGTCTTTCCTGATGGATATGCTTTCCTTTGAAGTTGATAATGTTCCTAATGATTTTGTTGTTTTCAAACCCTAAGGATACCAAAAGGATTGAAAAAAATAGATTAAAATGGAGTGTAGTTCTTTTCAATCAGGAAAAAAAGGTTACGTAAAGTGACGCAGCTGAGAATGTTTTGCTCCGCACTCTTGGAGACAAGCAAAGAAATTAACTCTGCTGCAGCTATTGTTTTTCCATTTAATCCACCGCACCATTTTTGCATTGCTGAGAGTAAAATTTATATATAATGGACATTATTAAATCTTAAATTTCTAAATTGACAGATATAATTGGACAAATTAACCCATTGGGCTCAGGGGCAGAGCCACAATGGATTCTTTGTGTTTTTTTAAGCAGGTGACGGCAGGTTCCAAGGCCACATGAGAACTGAGGCCACAGCAAGAGATCCAGCAGCTTTAAGAATTTAAAAACTTAATTGCAGACATCAAATATCACAACATCTTTATCAATAAGACAAAGTGCTTGAGAAGGAGAGATAGTTGCAAGCACTTCTGTCTTTAATGTAACAAATGCAATACCACCAAGTCTGGGCATAAGAAATTGGAATCGAAAACACAATTTAATTGATATGAGTGGTCATTTAAAGCACTCAAAGGGAAATTTATCTGATATTTAAGAGGACAATCAAAGTTTTAGAAAATAAAAAACAAAAGTCTAAGTGGTTTGCTGTGTTGGATATTAGCAATAGGTTCTGGTACATAGCGCTGGCACAAGAGTGTCAATGTAAATTTGCGTTCCAGGGACAACAGGATGTGTTGCTCCCAGGGATTTCATAATAGTCCATCAATATCCCACCAGCGGTTGGCAAAAGGGTTAAGTCCTTTTTCCCGATCAGAATGTTTGATCCAATATGTGGATGACCTACTGGAGGAGCTCCTTCAACTCCTTTGGAAGGTTGGAGTGAAAGTTAACCCAAAAAAGGCACAGATATTGAAAGAAAAGGTGTTATTTGGGAATAGTGATAACACAGGGAAAGCATGAGACAGAGCAGATGTGAGTACAGACAATCCTCAAACTCCCCCTACCACAAGATACTAAGGCTCTGAGATCATTTTTGGGCCTTGTTGGGTATCGCAGGAACCTTACTGATGGATTTGCCTTAAAGCCAGTCCCTTTATATAATCTCCTGAAAAAGAACTAGTATGTGCCTGGCGGACAATTTAATCTGCTGAGTATTTCCAGCATTTTAGAATGTTTCGGATTTTAGCATCTGCAATATTTTGCTTTTATTTTAGTGGACAAGTTAATCTACCAGGTGTGTCAGATTGTGACAGCAAAGGCCCTCCAGGGACCTTTTGTGTCAAAATCATTGGGGGGTGTACAAGGGAAGGAGCCAGCAATCAAACCAGCACTCAAAATTTATTAACCGGACAACAAGCTCCAACCACCACAGTTTAACCCACATCCGAATTACTGACGAGTAAGGTTACGACCCAGCAGCCACAAGTGACTGGTCTCCCTTGCCCTGCCTTGACTGCAGGACCAGAAAATGGACTTGCGATAATAAAAACTAATAAAATTGTATATGATAATATAAAGTTTGAGTTGGTACCGGTAATATTGAATATCTCAGATATCCAGCTACCCGGCTGGTGCCCTGAGAAGACCCGAGAGTTGTACAAGGTATTACTGTAACAATTGCTAAGACAAGAATTTGGTGATGAAGGAATAATAAAGGGAAAGAGACGTAAACGTAGTTTAGTGAACAAAGCAGCCACAGTCTTTAATACGGGAACTTCAATTGTCAATACCTTAGATTTGGAAAATGTGGACTAGAAGGTTAGAACTCTTAGTCAGCTAATAAAGGATATTTTGAAAAAGGAACAAAAGGGACAGAGTGGTGTAGCTAAAGTAGGAAAGGATTTGATGAATACGGTGACAGGAAGGGTAATGAGACTGCCAAGGTATCTCGTAGCAGGTAGTGAGGAAGTAGGAGCCACGAGAGAAAGGGTTAAAGATTTGTGAAGGAGCTGTGCAGGCAACTGTATGAGCTGAGGCAGGAGATTCTATAGAAACAGACATGAAAGAGGAACAGACAAAGGTGCCTGTTGTGGGAGACAAAGTAATGGTAAAGGGAAGGGCCAATGGAAACTGGTCCCAACTGAAGGTATATAAAGTCAACAGCAAATGACACCCAGTTGGAGGACTTAGCTAGTCACACGAATGATAAAATTACCAGGTGCCAACTCAGTAAATACAGGATCAATGAGTATTGGAGTAGTATTGGGAATACCTGTAATTCTGAGATAAGTTAGGGATGCAATTATATGAAGTAGAAAATATAGGGGTGATAAGGGGAAAGGATTACATAAAATACTATGATATTTTACCCTACGTTATGGAAATTGGAAAAGAGGTAGTTGGAACAACATTGTCTGAGTGTAGTCTGGAAAACCAGGTGATCATATGTCCTCATCCTATATATATAACAGTAGAATCAAAATGTGGATTTAATGCCACTGTAAATTGCACCATGGAGACTAGGAAAGCATTGTCAGGGCTAACCCATGTGGTCTATATGGGAAAGGGGAGATATTGTTTAAGCACCACAGCGAAGGAGTACCAGTATGGACATAACCGGACTTGTCCGTTGAGCAACAATACATTTTGTTACAACCCACAAATACCAACCAGAGTAGGGAAGATGGAGTTGATAGACATACATAAACGAAAGACAGAAATGATAACTGTGACAGAAAGTATTAAGGAGGATTTGACAAATTACCACCAGGAATATGAATATACTATTCAGCTATTGCCCACACACTTGGGTAAAGAGAGACAGCAGCTAGAAGCCATTGGTGTAGTGTATTACAATCTGGAACAACAGTCGAAGAAGCTACAAGGTGAGATTGACGAGATAAACAATTCAACCTGGAGGGAGGACTTTTGGAACTGGGGGTCAAACGTGCAGATACACCCCTGGTTTAGAATTATCTCCCATGTCCTGATAGTGGTTTTGGGTATCATGGTGTTATGTGACATACTTAATTTGGCAACTTAAGAAATTAATTAGGCGATGTGAGAGGATGTATGAACACAGGATGGACAGCTACCGGAAAGGCAATCAGTATTCGAACTTGCTCTATAAAAGATAGACAATTAGTTATGCCACACAAGGGTGATTGTATAACCTATTCGTATATATTTAAAATGAATTAATGAATGATCAACATGCTCTAAGAATGAAATTGCGGCTGTATTATGTTTGCACAATTGATTGATTATGTAACGGTGATGATACAAATGCCTAAATGTATGGATACAACTATGTGCTGCTATTACTGTAGCCAAGTTACTGTTACGTGAATATGTGCCGAGGTTTGGAATCCCTGAAATCATATCTAGTGACAATGGCCCTTGACTTCTTGCTGGCAGCACAAGGGGAGGTCTGTGCAGCTATTAATGAGACCTGTTGCTTCTATGTTAACGAGGATCAGAGGACTGAGACGGATGTACATTCCATTCAGGACCAGGTGCGCCTCCTCCACTCAGTGGCTCAGGAAAAGCCCTTTGACTGGTGGGGGTGGCCTCCCGACGTCGGCGGGTGGTTTGGTGACCTTTTCCGAACTCCTCAAATACCTGGTCGTGGGTCTTGCCCTCATCATCCTGTACGTTGTCATCCAACTCTTCCTCTGTTGCATCCGTTCCGTTTGCCGGTCACAGAACCTCCAGGGTCCTGGTGACAGTCCAACAACCAATCTCCTCCCTCTCCTCAGCAACTAGGACCCCACTAAGGATGAAGCCCAGTGACTAGCAGACATAGAACTTGAGTGAGGACTGGGGATTGTCCTTTCAGGACAAAAGGGGGGACGTGTGGAATCTAGGGTGAGCCATCCTCGGACAAGGGGTGTGGGTTTGCCTAGTCATCATGTTTATACATTTAACTGTTCCTTAGGATTGTACTAGGCATGGGAGTTGAGATAAGATGAGTGTTGCTGAAACAGAATGTACTTTACTGTCTCGCGCTGTGGACTGCAGTATCTGCTGCAAGGCCAATGGTGAGATAGATATGTAAACGAAGGATTGAAATAATGCTGTATCCCATTTGTTTAGGGCAAATGCTCAACTGCAGTACCATTGGTGTCTTTGAATGCAAATTAAGGATTGAAATTATTATTGTAAGACTATTGGTTACAGAATACTATAAGTGCCACTGTTTTGCGGAAACTCTTTAGAACATTGCAGTGAGCCCCACTGTGGGCCGCGCTGTGGCTGTTCTCCTTGTGCAAAAGTCAATAAAAGCAGGTTGCGAGTACTCCGTGCCAAGTCTGTTTATTTTACAACAAGACCAAAGAGCATCTTTCACCGAGTTGATTGTCCTCCAGCAACAGTTGATATTTATCTCTGTGTGCATCCCTGGGAACAGCCCATAGAACACAGAGTCCTGTGTTATAGAGCTGCTCAGAATGAACATTGACAAAAAACACTGCTTCTCTTTCCACGCCTGCTTTGCAAAGGCACATTCCAGAAGGAGGTAGACAACAGTCTCTTCCCCACCTCGAGGGCAGCGTGCTAAGGCAGTGAGACTCCAGGTGTGCAAGAAGGATCTGACGCGGAGGGCCGTTCTCACCACCAGCCAAGTTACATCTTGGTGCTTATTTGAAAGTTCTGGTGATGAGGCATTCTGCCAAATGACATTGACTGTCTGCTCGGGCAACCATCCGACAGGATCCACCATCTTCTTTTCCCGCAGGGCCTTGAGGAGATTCCGTGCAGACCACTGCCTGATGGATTTGTGGTCAAAGCTGTTTCTTGGCACAGAATTTTCCACGAAGGATAGGTGGTGCGGCACGGACCAACTGGATGGAGTGTTCCACGGCAATGTGGCCAGACCCATCCTTCACAACACCGGGGACAGATAGAAACTCAGCATGTATGACACTTAGTGTTTGTGTACTGGAGTTCTACGTACAGCTTGATGCAGCTGCACACAAAAGTAGCTGTCAGGATGAGGGTGACATTGGGTACATTTTTTCCCCCTTTATCCAGAGATTTGAACATTGTGGCCTTCCGGACCCGGTCCATTTTGGATCTCCAGATAAAGTGGAAGATGGCTCGGGTGACCGCCATGGCGCAGGGGCGGGCTATGGACCGGACCTGCGCCACGTTCAGTAACAACGTGAGTGCCTTGCACCTGATGACCAGGTTCATACCTCAATTGATAGAGAACGCTGCTCCCACATGCTCAGTTTATGGTTTACCATGGCTACTCACTCCTTCCAGGCTCTGGCACACACCCCGGCCCCTCTGAACCATATCCCCAGCACCCTCAGGTAGTCTAACCTGACGGTGAAGGGACCAAAGGATCGGTTGGCCCTGTTCCGAAAGAACATGACCTCGCTCTTACTGCGATTTACTTTGGCTCCACGAGGCCAGTTCGAACTTGTCGCAGATGCTCATCAGCTTGTGAACGGACAATGGATTGGAGCAGAAGAGGGTAACGTTGTCCGTGTACAGGGAGGCTTTGACCTGTGTTCCTCCGCTGCCTGGGATTGTCACCCGTCTTATGCCCGCATCCGTCCTAATGGACTCGGCAAAAGGTTCTATATAGCAAACAAACCCGAGCCTATCCAGTCTCTCTTCATAGCTGAAGTGCTTCAGTCCAGGCAACATCCTGGTGAATCACATCTGCACCCTCTCCAATGCAATCACATCCTTCCTATAGTTTGGCGACCAGAACTGTACACACTACTCCAGCTGTGGCCTAACTAGCATTTTATACAGCTCCATCATAACCACCCTGCTCTTATATTCTATGCCTCGGCTAATAAAGGCAAGTATCCCACATGCCTTCCGAACCACCTAATCTACCTGTGCTGCTGCCTTCGGTGATCTATGGACAAGTTTGTTCGACATGATCGCCCCCTGACAAAGCCATGCTATCCCTGATTAATCCCTGCCTCTCAAAGTGGAGATTAATCCTGTCCCTCAGAATTTTTTCCAATAGTTTCCCGACCACTGATGTTAGACTCACTGGCCTGTAATTACCTAGTTTATCCCTGCTACCCTTCTGCAATAATTGTACCACAATCGCTGTCCTCCAGTCCTTTGGTACATCTCCTGTGGCCAGAGAAAGATTGAAAATTTGTGGCAGAGCCCCTGCTATCTCCTCCCTTGCCTCGCATAACAGCCTGGGATACATCTCATCTGGGCCTGGGGATTTATCCACTTTTAAGCCTGCTAAAACTGCTAATACTTCCTCCCTTTCAATGCTAATTTGTTGAAGTATATCACAATCCCCCTCCCTGATCTCTACACTTACATCGTCCTTCTCCATAGTGAACACCGATGAAACATGATCATTTAAAACCTCACTTACGTCCTCTGACTCCACACACAGATTGCCACTTTGGTCCCTAATGGACCCTACTCTTTCCCTGGTTATCCTCTCTAGCCCTTAATATACTTATAAAACGCCTTAGGATTTTCCTTTATCTTGCCCGCCAGTGTTTTTTCATGCCCCCTCTTCGCTCTCCTAATTACTTTTTTAAGTACCCCCCCCCCCCTTACACTTTCTATACTCCTCTAAGGGCCTCCGCTGTTTTCAGCATTCTGAATCTGCCATAAGCCTCCTTTTTTTTTTCCTTATCCAATCCTCTATATCCCTTGACATCCAGGGTTCCTGGACTTGTTGGTCCTACCCTTCACCTTTACGGGAACATGTTGACCCTGAACTGTCACTATTTCCTTTTTGAATGACTCCTACTGGTCTGATGTAGACTTTCCTACAAGTAGCTGCTCCCAGTCCACTTTGGCCAGATCCTGTTTCATCATATTGAAATCGGCCTTCCCCCAATTCAGTACTTTTATTTCCGGTCCATCATTGTCCTTTTCCATAACTACCTTAAATCTTACAGAGTTATGGTTAATGTCTCCGAAATGCCCCCCACTGACACTTCTACCACTTGTCCGGCTTTATTCCCTAAGATTAGGTCCAGTATTGCCCTGTCTCTTGTAGGACTTTCTATGTGCTGGCTCAAAAAGCTCTCCTGGATGCACTTTAAGAATTCCGCCCCCTTTAAACCTTTAAGCCCCTTAAGACTATCTCAGTTAATATTGGGGAAGTGAAATCCCCTGCTATTATTACCCTATTTGCTTACATATTTGCTCCTCTATCTCTCCCTGACTGTTTGGAGGCCTGTAGTACACTCCCAGCCAAGTGATTGCCCCCTTTTTGTTTTTAAATTGTACCCAAAGCCTCATTTGAGAAACCTTCTAAGATACCATCTCTCCTTACTGCAGTAATTAACTCTTTGATCAATAGTGCAATACCACCTCCTCTTTTACATCCCCCCCCCCCCCCACCCCCATCACGCCTGAAGATTCTATACCCTGGAATATTGAGCTGCCAGTCCTGCCCTTCCCTCAACCATGTCTCTGTGATAGCAACAATATCATAATGCCATGCGCTAACCAATGCCCTCAATTCATCTGCCTTTCTTGTAAGACTCCTTGCGTTAAAATAGACACAATCCAGCCTTGCATTATTCGCTTGGGCCTTAACAAATCTATATTTGCTTTGCCTTCCAGACTGACTGTTTCTCTTCTATATTTGGCTGTGCATCACCCCCTACTGTACCTCCACTCTGTATCCCATCCCACTGCCAAATTAGTTTAATACCCACCCCCCCGGCGGCCTACCCCAACAGCTCTAGCAAACCTCCCTGCAAGGATGTTGGTCCCGTTCAGGTCCGACTTGTACAGGTCCCACCTTTTCCAGAAACAGACCCAGTGATCCAGGAAACTAAAGCCCTCCCTCCTGCACCATCTCTTCAGCCATGCATTTATCTGCTCTATCTTCCTATTCCTATCTCACGAACACATGGCACCGGGAGTAATCCAGAGACTACAACCTTTGAGGTCCTGCTTTTTATTCTGCTACCGAGCTCTCTAAATTCTTATTGCAGGACCTCATCCGTCTTTCCACCTATGCCGTTGGTTCCAATGTGAACCACGACCTCTGACTGTTCATCCTCCCCCTTCAGAATGTCCTGCAGCCACTCCATGACATTCTTGACCCAAGCACCGGGGAGGCAACATACCATCGTGGAGTCACATTTGCGGCCACAGAAATGCCTATCTGTACCCCTTACGATAGAATCCCCTATCACTATAGCTCTCCCACTCTTCCTGTGCAGTTGATTTCCTAAAAAAACATACTATATATAAAAGAAACTGTCGGCCTTACCTTTCTCTTTACTTCAGTTACTAACCCATTTTACTTTACTTACTTATGTCACTTACAAGATACTCACCAAACAGGTAGCATCTTTCCAAACGAATCACCTACCTGCTTACCTGTGATGTTTGATTTATATTAAATTAAATTAAGTTAAAAGCTTACCTGTATAATCACCCCTGGCGGCTCTCTGTTTCCCTGCTCTCTCTGTTGATTGTGACGTCACTCTGATATCACTTTTCGATTTTTCCCTGCTCTTTCCCGCTGCTCACCGACTGAGTTCTCACTGTCTCTGTGCTGCTTTTATCCTCACTGCTAGTCTCTCTCTTTCCCGCTGTTCACCGACTGTGTTCTCACTGTCTCTGTGCTGCTTTTATCCTCACTGCTGGTCTCTCTCTTTCCCACTGTTCACCGACTGTGTTCTCACTGTCTCTGTGCTGCTTTTATCCTCACTGCTAGTCTCTCTCTTTCCCGCTGTTCACCGACTGTGTTCTCACTGTCTCTGTGCTGCTTTTATCCTCACTGCTAGTCTCTCTCTTTCCCGCTGTTCACCGACTGTGTTCTCACTGTCTCTGTGCTGCTTTTATCCTCACTGCTGGTCTCTCTCTTTCCCGCTGTTCACCGACTGTGTTCTCACTGTCTCTGTGCTGCTTTTATCCTCACTGCTAGTCTCTCTCTTTCCCACTGTTCACCGACTGTGTTCTCACTGTCTCTGTGCTGCTTTTATCCTCACTGCTGGTCTCTCTCTTTCCCACTGTTCACCGACTGTGTTCTCACTGTCTCTGTCTGCTTTTATCCTCACTGCTAGTCTCTCTCTTTCCCGCTGTTCACCGACTGTGTTCTCACTGTCTCTGTGCTGCTTTTATCCTCACTGCTAGTCTCTCTCTTTCCCGCTGCTCACCGACTGTGTTCTCACTGTCTCTGTGCTGCTTTTATCCTCACTGCTAGTCTCTCTCTTTCCCGCTGTTCACCGACTGTGTTCTCACGGCCTCTGTGCTGCTTTTATCCTCACTGCTGTTCTCTCTCTTTCCCACTGTTCACCGACTGTGTTCTCACTGTGTCTGTGCTGCTTTTATCCTCACTGCTGGTCTCCCTCTTTCCCGCTGTTCACCGACTGTGTTCTCACGGCCTCTGTGCTGTTTTTATCCTCACTGCTAGTCTCTGTCTTTCCTGCTGTTCACCAACTGTGTTCTCACTGTCTCTGTCTGCTTTTATCCTCACTGCTAGTCTCTCTCTTTCCCACTGTTCACTGACTGTGTTCTCACTGTCTCTGTGCTGCTTTTATCCTCACTGCTAGTCTCTCCCTTTCCCACTGTTCACCGACTGTGTTCTCACTGTCTCTGTGCTGCTTTTATCCTCACTGCTGGTCTCTCTCTTTCCCACTGTTCACCGACTGTGTTCTCACTGTCTCTGTCTGCTTTTATCCTCACTGCTAGTCTCTCTCTTTTCCGCTGTTCACCGACTGTGTTCTCACTGTCTCTGTGCTGCTTTTATCCTCACTGCTAGCCTCTCTCTTTCCCGCTGTTCACCGACTGTGTTCTCACTGTCTCTGTGCTGCTTTTATCCTCACTGCTAGTCTCTCTCATTCCCGCTGTTCACCGACTGTGTTCTCACTGTCTCTGTGCTGCTTTTATCCTCACTGCTAGTCTCTCCCTTTCCCGCTGTTCACCGACTGTGTTCTCACTGTCTCTGTGCTGCTTTTATCCTCACTGCTCTTCTCTCTCTTTCCCACTGTTCACCGACTGAGTTCTCACTGGGTTATGGGTTCCACAGACACTGACTCTCACTGGGGTACGGGTTCCACAGGCACTCACTGTCACTCGGGTACGGGTTCCACAGACACTGACTCTCATTGGGGTACTGCTAACACAGACACTGACTCTCACTGGGGTACGGGTAACACACACACTGACTCTCACTGGGGTACTGATTCCACACTCACTGACTCTCACTGGGGTACGGGTTCCACACACACTGACTCTCTGTGGTACCGGTTCCACACACACTGACTCTCACTGGGGTACGGGTTCCACACACACTGACTCTCACTGGGGTACGGGTTCCACACACACTGACTCTCACTGGGGTAAGGATTCCACACACACTGACTCTCACTGGGGTACGGGTTCCACACACACTGACTCTCACTGTGGTACTGGTTCCACACACACTGACTCTCACTGGGGTACGGGTTCCACACACACTGACTCTCACTGGGGTACTGGTTCCACACACACTGACTCTCACTGGGGTAAGGATTCCACACACACTGACTCTCACTGGGGTACGGGTTCCACACACACTGACTCTCACTGGGGTACTGGTTCCACACACACTGACTCTCACTGGGGTAAGGATTCCACACACACTGACTCTCACTGTGGTACCGGTTCCACACACACTGACTCTCACTGGGGTACTGGTTCCACACACACTGACTCTCACTGGGGTAAGGATTCCACACACACTGACTCTCACTGGGGTACGGGTTCCACACACACTGACTCTCACTGGGGTACGGGTTCAACACACACTGACTCTCACTGTGGTACCGGTTCCACACACACTGACTCTCACTGGGGTACGGGTTCAACACACACTGACTCTCACTGTGGTACCGGTTCCACACACACTGACTCTCACTGGGGTACTGGTTCCACACACACTGACTCTCCCTGGGGTACGGGTTACACACACACTGACTCTCACTGGGGTACTGGTTCCACACACACTGACTCTCACTGTGGTACCGGTTCCACACACACTGACTCTCACTGGGGTACTGGTTCCACACACACTGACTCTCACTGGGGTACGGGTTCCACACACACTGACTCTCACTGGGGTACTGGTTCCACACACACTGACTCTCACTGTGGTACCGGTTCCACACACACTGACTCTCACTGTGGTACCGGTTCCACACACACTGACTCTCACTGGGGTACTGGTTCCACACACACTGACTCTCCCTGGGGTACGGGTTCCACACACACTGACTCTCACTGGGGTACTGGTTCCACACACACTGACTCTCACTGTGGTACCGGTTCCACACACACTGACTCTCACTGGGGTACTGGTTCCACACACACTGACTCTCACTGTGGTACCGGTTCCACACACACTGACTCTCACTGTGGTACCGGTTCCACACACACTGACTCTCACTGGGGTACTGGTTCCACACACACTGACTCTCACTGTGGTACCGGTTCCACACACACTGACTCTCACTGAGGTACTGGTTCCACACACACTGACTCTCACTGTGGTACCGGTTCCACACACACTGACTCTCACTGGGGTACGGGTTCCACACACACTGACTCTCACTGGGGTACCGGTTCCACACACACTGACTCTCACTGAGGTACCGGTTCCACACACACTGACTCTCACTGGGGTACGGGTTCCACACACACTGACTCTCACTGGGGTACGGGTTCCACACACACTGACTCTCACTGGGATACGGGTTCCACACACACTGACTCTCACTGGGATATGGGTTCCACACACACTGACTCTCACTGGGATACGGGTTCCACACACACTGACTCTCACTGGGGTACTGGTTACACACACACTGACTCTCACTGGGGTACGGGTTCCACACACACTGACTCTCACTGAGGTACTGGTTACACACACACTGACTCTCACTGGGGTAAGGATTACACACACACTGACTCTCACTGAGGTACTGGTTACACACACACTGACTCTCACTGGGGTAAGGATTACACAGACACTGACTCTCACTGGGGTACCGGTTCCACACACACTGACTCTCACTGGGGTAAGGATTACACAGACACTGACTCTCACTGGGGTACCGGTTCCACACACACACTGACTCTCACTGAGGTGCAGGTTACACAGACACTGACTCTCACTGGGGTACTGGTTACACAGACACTGACTCTCACTGAGGTACCGGTTCTACACACACTGACTCTCACTGAGGTACTGGTTACACAGACACTGACTCTCACTGGGGTACTGGTTACACAGACACTGACTCTCACTGAGGTACCGGTTCCACACACACTGACTCTCACTGGGGTACTGGTTACACACACACTGACTCTCACTGGGGTACGGGTTCCACACACACTGACTCTCACTGAGGTACTGGTTACACACACACTGACTCTCACTGGGGTAAGGATTACACACACACTGACTCTCACTGAGGTACTGGTTACACACACACTGACTCTCACTGGGGTAAGGATTACACAGACACTGACTCTCACTGGGGTACCGGTTCCACACACACTGACTCTCACTGGGGTAAGGATTACACAGACACTGACTCTCACTGGGGTACCGGTTCCACACACACACTGACTCTCACTGAGGTGCAGGTTACACAGACACTGACTCTCACTGGGGTACTGGTTACACAGACACTGACTCTCACTGAGGTACCGGTTCTACACACACTGACTCTCACTGAGGTACTGGTTACACAGACACTGACTCTCACTGGGGTACTGGTTACACAGACACTGACTCTCACTGAGGTACCGGTTCCACACACACTGACTCTCACTGAGGTACTGGTTACACAGACACTGACTCTCACTGGGGTACTGGTTACACAGACACTGACTCTCACTGAGGTACTGGTTACACAGACACTGACTCTCACTGAGGTACTGGTTACACAGACACTGACTCTCACTGGGGTACTGGTTACACAGACACTGACTCTCACTGAGGTACTGGTTACACAGACACTGACTCTCACTGTGGTACTGGTTACACAGACACTGACTCTCACTGGGGTACTGGTTACACAGACACTGACTCTCACTGAGGTACTGGTTACACACACACTGACTCTCACTGGGGTACTGGTTACACAGACACTGACTCTCACTGGGGTACTGGTTACACAGACACTGACTCTCACTGAGGTACTGGTTACACACACACTGACTCTCACTGGGGTACTGGTTACACAGACACTGACTCTCACTGAGGTACTGGTTACACAGACACTGCCTCTCACTGAGGTACTGGTTACACACACACTGACTCTCACTGAGGTACTGGTTACACACACACTGACTCTCACTGGGGTAAGGATTACACAGACACTGACTCTCACTGGGGTACGGGTTCCACACGCACTGACTCTCACTGAGGTACTGGTTACACACACACTGACTCTCACTGGGGTACTGGTTACACAGACACTGACTCTCACTGGGGTACTGGTTACACAGACACTGACTCTCACTGAGGTACTGGTTACACAGACACTGACTCTCACTGAGGTACTGGTTACACAGACACTGACTCTCACTGAGGTACTGGTTACACACACACTGACTCTCACTGGGGTACGGGTTACACACACACTGACTCTCACTGAGGTACTGGTTACACACACACTGACTCTCACTGAGGTACTGGTTACACAGACACTGACTCTCACTGAGGTACTGGTTCCACACACACTGACTCTCACTGAGGTACTGGTTACACACACACTGACTCTCACTGAGGTACTGGTTACACAGACACTGACTCTCACTGGGGTACGGTTTCCACACACACTGACTCTCACTGAGGTACTGGTTACACACACACTGACTCTCACTGGGGTAAGGATTCCACACACACTGACTCTCACTGGGGTACGGGTTCCACACACACTGACTCTCACTGGGGTACGGGTTCCACACACACTGACTCTCACTGGGGTACGGGTTCCACACACACTGACTCTCACTGAGGTACTGGTTACACACACACTGACTCTCACTGGGGTAAGGATTACACAGACACTGACTCTCACTGAGGTACTGGTTACACAGACACTGACTCTCACTGTGGTACTGGATACACACACACTGACTCTCACTGAGGTACTGGTTACACACACACTGACTCTCAGTGAGGTACCGGTTCCACACACACTGACTCTCACTGAGGTACTGGTTACACAGACACTGACTCTCACTGAGGTACTGGTTACACAGACACTGACTCTCACTGAGGTACTGGTTACACAGACACTGACTCTCACTGAGGTACTGGTTACACAGACACTGACTCTCACTGAGGTACTGGTTACACAGACACTGACTCTCACTGAGGTACTGGTTACACAGACACTGACTCTCACTGAGGTACTGGTTACACAGACACTGACTCTCACTGAGGTACTGGTTACACACACACTGACTCTCACTGGGGTACTGGTTACACAGACACTGACTCTCACTGAGGTACTGGTTACACACACACTGACTCTCACTGAGGTACTGGTTACACAGACACTGACTCTCACTGAGGTACTGGTTACACAGACACTGACTCTCACTGAGGTACTGGTTACACAGACACTGACTCTCACTGAGGTACTGGTTACACAGACACTGACTCTCACTGAGGTACTGGTTACACACACACTGACTCTCACTGAGGTACTGGTTACACACACACTGACTCTCACTGAGGTACTGGTTACACACACACTGACTCTCACTGAGGTACTGGATACACACACACTGACTCTCACTGAGGTACTGGTTACACACACACTGACTCTCACTGAGGTACTGGTTACACAGACACTGACTCTCACTGAGGTACTGGTTACACAGACACTGACTCTCACTGAGGTACTGGTTACACACACACTGACTCTCACTGAGGTACTGGTTACACACACACTGACTCTCACTGAGGTACTGGTTACACACACACTGACTCTCACTGAGGTACTGGATACACACACACTGACTCTCACTGAGGTACTGGTTACACAGACACTGACTCTCACTGGGGTACAGATTCCACACACACTGACTCTCACTGAGGTACTGGTTACACAGACACTGACTCTCACTGAGGTACTGGTTACACAGACACTGACTCTCACTGAGGTACTGGTTACACAGACACTGACTCTCACTGGGGTACAGGTTCCACACACACTGACTCTCACTGGGGTACAGGTTCCACACACACTGACTCTCACTGGGGTCCGGGTTCCACACACACTGACTCTCACTGGGGTACGGGTTCCACACACACTGACTCTCACTGAGGTACGGGTTCCACACACACTGACTCTCACTGAGGTACGGGTTCCACACACACTGACTCTCACTGAGGTACGGGTTCCACACACACTGACTCTCACTGAGGTACTGGTTACACACACACTGACTCTCACTGAGGTACTGGTTACACAGACACTGACTCTCACTGAGGTACTGGTTACACAGACACTGACTCTCACTGAGGTACTGGTTACACAGACACTGACTCTCACTGAGGTACTGGTTACACAGACACTGACTCTCACTGAGGTACTGGTTACACACACACTGACTCTCACTGAGGTACCGGTTCCACACACACTGACTCTCACTGAGGTACTGGTTACACAGACACTGACTCTCACTGAGGTACTGGTTACACAGACACTGACTCTCACTGAGGTACTGGTTACACAGACACTGACTCTCACTGAGGTACTGGATACACACACACTGACTCTCACTGAGGTACTGGTTACACAGACACTGACTCTCACTGTGGTACTGGATACACACACACTGACTCTCACTGAGGTACTGGTTACACAGACACTGACTCTCACTGAGGTACTGGTTACACAGACACTGACTCTCACTGAGGTACTGGTTACACAGACACTGACTCTCACTGGGGTACTGGTTACACACACACTGACTCTCACTGAGGTACTGGTTACACAGACACTGACTCTCACTGAGGTACTGGTTACACAGACACTGACTCTCACTGGGGTACTGGTTACACACACACTGACTCTCACTGAGGTACTGGTTACACAGACACTGACTCTCACTGAGGTACTGGTTACACAGACACTGACTCTCACTGGGGTACTGGTTACACACACACTGACTCTCACTGAGGTACCGGTTACACAGACACTGACTCTCACTGGGGTACCGGTTACACAGACACTGACTCTCACTGAGGTACTGGTTACACAGACACTGACTCTCACTGAGGTACTGGATACACACACACTGACTCTCACTGAGGTACTGGTTACACACACACTGACTCTCACTGAGGTACTGGTTACACAGACACTGACTCTCACTGTGGTACTGGATACACACACACTGACTCTCACTGAGGTACTGGTTACACAGACACTGACTCTCACTGAGGTACTGGTTACACAGACACTGACTCTCACTGAGGTACCGGTTACACAGACACTGACTCTCACTGGGGTACTGGTTACACACACACTGACTCTCACTGAGGTACTGGTTCCACACACACTGACTCTCACTGAGGTACTGGTTACACAGACACTGACTCTCACTGAGGTACTGGTTACACAGACACTGACTCTCACTGGGGTACTGGTTACACACACACTGACTCTCACTGAGGTACTGGTTACACAGACACTGACTCTCACTGTGGTACTGGATACACACACACTGACTCTCACTGAGGTACTGGTTACACAGACACTGACTCTCACTGAGGTACTGGTTACACAGACACTGACTCTCACTGAGGTACTGGTTACACAGACACTGACTCTCACTGGGGTACTGGTTACACACACACTGACTCTCACTGAGGTACTGGTTACACAGACACTGACTCTCACTGGGGTGCAGGTCCGCAGGTAATAAATCTCACAATAGTGCGGATTCCAAATAAAGGCCTGCTCAAGTCACAAACAAAACCTGACCCGAACCCGACGGAACCACATCGGACCTGAGCGCCACCCAGCCCGAGTCCCTCCATTTGCCCCGAGCCTGTGAGAATAAGAAATACTGAAATGTTGTTTCTACAGCTTGTGGAAAGTTACCAAGAAGTCATTTGTGCACAACATAATGAAATCACTGAAAAAGAGAACTGATAAGGGTATGTAAGTACAGACCTTGAGACAGTACATCACTTAAAAATTGTGCTTAGGCAGATAAAAGAGAAACAGCAAGAGTTAGAACAAAGTATGTAGTGAATAAGAAACTGCCCCACTAAGACAAAGGCTGACAGCTGCAAGTTAAAACACATACTGGAGAGCCAAATAAGGTAAAACAAAAACAAGAGTCAGGAGCCAGAAAGTTAGAGTAGGGGGAGAAGTAAACAGAGGAGGAGACTGTAGCAACCATGGGATAGGTTAGTGTCATAATACGTTATAACCAATAATGTAAAATAAAGGCGTGGACAAATGGATTTGTATTGTATAAACATGAACTGAATATGTTGATCGGTGTGCCTGCTTGTAGGACACCCGATCTTGCAAGACCGTTAAATAAACTTACTTCTTCAGAGTTTGACTTGGTGTAAATTATTATTAAGTGGGCTACGTTTCTCACAATTGGGGGCTCGTCCGGGATCTCTTCATCATTGCCGGGACCGCGGCCGACGACAGACGAGAAGACGCGTCCCGTTAATTTAAAAACGGTCTCGTTTCTCTCGTTGGTAGCGGACCCGAGTAATTGACTGAAAAAGATCCTAGGGAAGTCACTCTGAACGAGTATTTAGTGCGGCAGGTACACACGTGAAGTCAGGCAACTCCGTGCACGGACCAAGGTAAGAAAAACGACTTTTAAGTATTATCTTGGTGACTTATGGTTAACTGTAGGATAAGACCTTCTAAGTACCAAATGTCCTTGAGGAGTGAATTTTACAGTCCTGCAGTATAAGACCCTTCAGCTAGGAGGTGAGTACTGTATGGTATAAGACCCTTCAGTTAGGAGGTGAATACCGTGTGGTACAAGACCCTTCAGTTAGGATGTGAATACTGTAAGGTATAAGACCCTTCAGCTAGGAGGTGAATACTGGTTAACTGTAGGATAAGACCTTCTAAGTACTGCAGTATAAGACCCTTCAGCTAGGAGGTGAGTACCGTAGGGTACAAGACCCTTCAGTTAGGAGGTGAATTCTGTGGGGCAGTATAAGACCCTTCAGCTAGGAGGTGAGTACCGTAGGGTATAAGACCCTTCAGTTAGGAGGTGAATACCGTAAGGTATAAGACCCTTCAGCTAGGAGGTGAATACCGTAGGGTACAAGACCCTTCAGTTAGGAGGTGAATACTGTGGGGCAGTATAAGACCCTTCAGCTAGGAGGTGAGTACTGTATGGTATAAGACCCTTCAGTTAGGAGGTGAATACCGTAAGGTATAAGACCCTTCAGTTCGGAGGTGAATACTGTGGGGCAGTATAAGACCCTTCAGCTAGGAGGTGAGTACCGTAGGGTACAAGACCCTTCAGTTAACCATGGGAAATAAATCGTCTAAAAAGGAAGACGATGGGAGACAAGGAAAGTCTGCCGGCAACATCCCTCCAGAAAGTCCATTGGGACGGATGTTGGAGTATTGGGATTTAGAGTCAAAAACCAAGGAGAAAAAGACCCAAATATGATCTAAGGACAGCAAGAAGGACCACCCCTAAACCCGACGATAATGACGACGATAGAGACAGAGAGTCTCCGAAGACAATGATGTCCTTGAGAGAGGTACCAATAGGAAATAATGAAATTGGATTTGTTAGTGCACCATTAACGTCAGGAGAGGTAAGAGTGTTTAAAAAGGAAATGAAAGTCCTCGTAAAAGACCCCTGAAAATTTGGGAAAGAGAAAACCCTCCCGGGGTAGGGGGAAACGAACCAGCTGAACAAAAATACCCTAATCAAGACCCGCAGTGGCAGAACAATAACGTCGGCCATAGGGGCCAGATGAAAGACCTTAGAAATCTGATAGTAAAAGGCATTGTTGTAAACAAGTAGTTGAAGCCCCTGCAAAACTTATGCCTTTACAGAGTTACCGCAGGCCCCTCTTATGGCACAAGCAGGCGGCGTATTGAGTGCAACCCCTCTGGGTGTTGAAGGCTGTTTCTAGACAAATAGAGACCATTAAAGGCACCTAGGTGGGATCAAGGGATTGATTTTTAAAAATGTTTTGAAGAATCAAAAGGGGGACTGTGAGAACAGAATTTAGATTTTAGAATTTTTAAGAACAGAATTACATGGGAACATTTAAGATGAAACAATTAATCAATCATGTATTGCTAACAAGCTAGCTTCAGTGCTGTAGGGAGGGACAGCTCATCAGAAATGACTTCATAACTTCAGGGCTGCAGAGGCAACTTGGCCTTGCAGCTGGTACAGCGAGAGAGAGAGAGAGCGAGACATTATACTTCAACAGCACTCTTCTTATCACTCAGACATGACAAAGTTAGAATGAAAAACATACCGACCAGGCTAATACACGCCCCCTTGTTAGAGGGTGGCTCAGCCTACCATTCTGATTCAGCAGTTGCTGAGTTTTTTTTATATTTGCTTTTATATTATACTGTTTAAATGTTATTTGAGTAAATAGATCCACATAATCCTAGTGAATATAAATAATCATATATAAGTTGATCAGTAGAGAGAGAAGGTTATCATGGAATGATAAAAGGGGGGAATGTGGAAGTGAGCAGAAAGGCATGGCACAATGCTTAATGGGAAATATAGCCAAGTTAGGAATAGTAGCTTTGCTGAGCTTTGATTTTAAGTGGCAGAAACCACAATGAAATAGCTAAAAGGGATGGCCAGAGTGTGTGCAAGCTGTGGCAGCCACAGCACTTCAGACCAAGGAAGTCATTATACCTCGAAGCTATTACAAGAAATAGTTAGGGGATTGGGAATCCAATGGGACTTCCATACCCCTTGGCACACTCCCTCTTCGGGGCGGGTGGAAAGAATGAATCAGACCTTAAAGAAACACCTGTCCAAACTGATACTTGAAACAAGGTTACCCTGGACAAAATGTTTACCTATAGCGATACTCAGAATTCAGACAGCCCCTAGAAAAGATGTGGGACTGTCCCCCGAACTATATACTGGCGTTGTCTTCCTCATTGTCATTCCTCAGGAAGCAAGGCCTGTTAGCACAGACCCCACCTCTCGAATTTGCAGTGCACAAGATCCAACCAGGAGATTGGGTTCTGGTGAAATCGTGGAAAGAGACTAAACTACAACTTATATTTATTGCAACCAACAAAGATTTATAAATTATACTGGAGATGCGGTAAAAGGTATAGCTGAACAATTAGATGCCACTAGTAGAATGGCTTGGGAAAATCGACTGGCTCTAGATATGATCTTAGCAGAAAAAGGAGGTGTGTGTATAATGTTAGGAGGGAAATGTTGCACATTTATCCCAAATAACACAGCACCCGATGGTTCAATCACCCGAGCACTGCAAGGGTTAACAGCTTTAGCAGAGGAGATGGCTGAAAATTCAGGAGCAGACACTTCCCTGACGGGGTGGCTTGAATCCTGGTCTGGAAAATGGAAAGGCATGATAATCTCGGTTTTTACCTCCCTGATCATGGTTGTCGGAATACTAATAGCCATCGGGTGTTGTATTATTCCTTGTGTAAGAGGGCTGACACAGCGCTTGATTGAGACAGCTTTGACGAAGCAGATGTCAATACAAAGAGGCCAGGAAGAAAGTATGTACCTGTTAGGTAATGACAAAGTGGATAGTATCAACGGAAATACAGACATTGAAAAGGCGGCTGAAATAATGCTCAGAGGATTTGAGAGGACATATGAGAACCCTCCGCAGTATGTAGAAAACAACAAGGATTAAGTAAAAGAAAAGGGGGAATTGTGAGAATAAGAAATACTGAAATGTTGTTTCTACAGCTTGTGGAAAGTTACCAAGAAGTCACTGAAAAAGAGAACTGATAAGGGTCTGTAAGTGGAGACCTTAAGACAGTACATCACTGACAAAGTGAATTGATAAGGGTATGTAAGTACAGACCTTGAGACAGTACATCACTTAAAAATTGTGCTTAGGCAGATAAAAGAGAAACAGCAAGAGTTAGAACAAAGGATGTAGTGAATAAGAAACTGCCCCACTAAGACAAAGTGGGCTACGTTTCTCACAAGCCCAACCCGACCCGACCACTGCAATATTCCTTTTATTTCGCTTCCAACTTCCAATCTTCAGGAAGCTGCAACATGAGCCTGATGACATCATAGAGACATTCACACACTCACTGCGCAGACTCAGAGTTCCCTTCTTTGGCACCCCGGACTCACAGCTCAGGTAAGTTTTTAACTTTTAACACTTACCTGCAATTCTTGCTGTGTGTGTCCGGTCCGTCTCGACCTGAGCCCAAAGACCAGACCCGGAACAGCGGCCTAACCTGACCTGAAGCCGACACATGTCATCGGCTTCAGGACGGGTAGCAGGCCTTTAATTCCAATGACACGAGTACATGGAGATGGTGAGAGGGGGGGGGCAGTAACTGCAGTGAGACAGGGACACCAGCAGATGGAGATGGTGAGTGGGGGCAGTAACTGCAGTAAGACTGGGACACCAGCAGATGGGGATGGTGAGTGGAGGCAGTAACTGCAGTGAGACAGGGACACCAGTAGATGGTGATAGTGAGAGGGCGATAGTAACTGCAGTGAGACAGGGACACCAGTAGAAGGAGATAGTGAGAGGGCGATAGTAACTGCAGTGAGATAGGGACACCAACAGATGGAGATAGTGAGTGGGGCAGTAACTGCAGTGAGATAGGGACACCAGCAGATGGAGATAGTGAGAGGGCGACAGTAACTGCAGTGAGACAGGGACACCAGTAGATGGAGATGGTGAGAGGGGGCAGTAACTGCAGTGAGACAGGGGCACCAACAGATGGAGATAGAGTGGGGGCAGTAACTGCAGTAAGACAGTGACACCAGCAGATGGAGATGGTGAGTGGGGCAGTAACTGCAGTAAGACAGGGACACCAACAGATGGAGATAGTGAGAGGGCGATAGTAACTGCAGTGAGACAGGGACACCAGCAGATGGCGATAGTGAGAGGGGGCAGTAACTGCAGTGAGACAGGGACACCAGCAGATGGAGATGGTGAGAGGGGGCAGTAACTGCAGTGAGACAGGGACACCAACAGATGGAGATAGTGAGAGGGCGATAGTAACTGCAGTGAGACAGGGACACCAGCAGATGGCGATAGTGAGAGGGGGCAGTAACTGCAGTGAGACAGGGACACCAGCAGATGGCGAAAGTGAGAGGGCGATAGTAACTGCAGTGAGACAGGGACACCAGTAGATGGAGATGGTGAGAGGGGGCAGTAACTGCAGTGAGATAGGGACACCAGCAGATGGAGATAGTGAGAGGGCGACAGTAACTGCAGTGAGACAGGGACACCAATAGATGGAGATCGTGAGAGGGAGCAGTAACTGCAGTGAGACAGGGACACCAGCAGATGGAGATTGTGAGAGGGCGACAGTAACTGCAGTGAGACAGGGACACCAGCAGATGGCGATAGTGAGTAGGGGCAGTAACTGCAGTAAGACAGGAACACCAGCAGATGGAGATGGTGAGTGGGGCAGTAACTGCAGTGAGACAGGGACACCAGTAGATGGAGATGGTGAGAGGGGGCAGTAACTGCAGTGAATCTGTAAGATTTAAGGTAGTTTGGGAAAAGGACAAAGAGGGACTGGAAATAAAAGTATTTTATTGGGGGAAGGCCGATTTCAATATGATAAAACAGGATCTGGCCAAAGTGGACTGGGAGCAGCTTCTTGCAGGAAAGTCTACATCAGACCAGTGGGAGTTATCAAAAAGGAAATGGTGAGAACTCAGAGCCTGCATGTTCTTGTCAAGATGAAGGGTAGGACCAACAAGTCCAGGGAACCCTGGATGTCAATAGGAGCAAAAGCAAAATACTGCAGATGCTGGAAATCTGAAATAAAAACAAGAAATGCTGGAAATACTCAGCAGGTCTGGCAGCATCTGTGGAGAGAGAAGCAGAGTTAACATTTCAGGTCAGTGACCCTTCTTCAGAACAAGCAAATATTAGGAATGTAAAAGGTTATAAGCAAGTAAAGTGGGAGTGAGGGAAGAGATAACAAAGGAGAAGATGTAAATAGGACTTGCAGGTTGATAGGTAAATTGGCCATTATAAATTGTCACTAGTATAGGTAGGTGGTAGGGAAATATAGGGACAGGTGTGGATGTTTGGTAGGAATATGGGATTAGTGTAGGATTAGTATAAATGGGTGGTTGATGTTCGGCACAGACTCGGTGGGCCGAAGGGCCTGTTTCAGTGCTGTATCTCTAATCTAATCTAATCAGGACAAGGTCACAGAATAGCTGACTGGAAGGTCATGGAGCAAAGGCAAACAATATGTTAATGGTGTGTTGAAAGACAAAGCATTAGTACAGATAGGGTGTTAACGGACTGGCTAAGGGAGTAAACCCTAACAGAAAATCCGGAGCGGAACCCCGAAGGCAGTCATGTGTCACCTTCGGCATGTTACCGGCAGTTCCTGCAGCCATACTGGTGCCAAAAGTCATGCTCTGCACTCCTTTGGACCCCACCAGGAAGGCTGAGAGGGGGGTTTTGACGTTTGGGCAACTCACAACCTCCATACATCCGCCCAGGCATGCGCCATGGAGAGGTCACTCCATAGTCACCTCACAGCGACCAAATCAACACGGAAGGCAGCAGTTACGGGTTATAAGTCCAGCTCAGTTGGCATAGAGATTGGGCACCATGGGTTGCCTTTGTCGGTGGGAGAGGTCATCGCATCTCACTGGACAGCTACCGCCCGCCTCAAACCGGGCAGCCCCTGGTCAGTAAGGTTCTGTCCCGCCACAGTGCACCTGCTTCAATGGGTGCTTGGAGATCAGGGTCATTGCCCGACAAGTGGACTGTAACACCGCACCAAACAGCACGACAAAATATAGAAAGAAGGTACCAGCCCTTCGTTTTGCAAGCTGGAACGTCAGAACTATGTGTCCTGACCTTTCGGAAGACCTTACACAAATCAACGATTCTCGGAAGATCGCCATCATTAACAACGAGCTCAGTAGATTCAATGTAGACATTGCAGCACTTCAGGAGACTCACCTCCCTGCGAGCGGATCTCTAAGAGAGCAAGACTACACCTTCTTCTGGCAGGGCAGGGATCCTGAAGAACCAAGACAGCACGGAGTGGGCTTCGCCATCAGAAACTCTTTGCTCAGCATGATAGAGTCACCTTCAAATGGCTCGGAATGCATACTGTCCATCCGACTGCTCACCACCTCTGGTCCAGTACACCTACTCAGCATCTATGCTCCAACACTCTGTTCCGCACCTGAAGCTAAAGACCAGTTCTATGAACAACTCCATAACATCATTAGCAGCATCCCCAACACCGAACACCTATTCCTGCTGGGGGACTTTAATGCCAGGGTTGGGGCCGACCATGACTCATGGCTCTCCTGCCTTGGGCGCTATGGCATTGGAAGGATGAATGAGAATGGACAGAGACTGCTAGAGTTGTATACCTATCATAACCTCTGCATCACCAACTCGTTCTTTCATACTAAACCCTGTCACCAGGTTTTTTGGAGATACCCAAGATCACGTCGTTGGCACCAGCTGGACCTCATCGTCACAAGGCGAGCCTCTTTAAACAGTGTTCAAATCACACGCAGCTTCCACAGTGCGGACTGCGACACCGACCACTCCCTGGTGTGTAGCAAGGTTAGACTCAAACCAAAGAAGCTGCATCACTCCAAGCAGAAGCGCCACCCACGCATCAACACGAGCAGAATTTCTTATCCACAGCTGTTACGTAAGTTTCTAAATTCACTCGAAAAAGCCCTTCAAAACACTCCCACAGGGGATGCAGAGACCAAGTGGGCCCACATCAGAGACGCCATCTTTGACTCAGCAATGACCACCTATGGCAAACGTGTGAAGCGGAATGCAGACTGGTTTCAATCTCACATTGAAGAGCTGGAACTTGTCATAGCCGCTAAGCACAATGCACTATTGAACTACAAGAAAGCCCCCAGCGAGTTAACATCCATAGCACTTAAAGCAGCCAGAAGGACTGCACAAAGAACAGCCAGGTGCTGCGCAAATGACTACTGGCAACACCTATGCAGTCATATTCAATTGACCTCTGACACCGGAAACATCAGAGGAATGTATGATGGCATTAAGAGAGCTGTTGGGCCAAACATCATGAAGATCGCCCCCCTCAAATCTAAATCAGGGGACACAATCACTGACCAACGCAAGTAAATGGACCGCTGGGTTGAACACTACCTAGAACTGTACTCCAGGTAGAATGTCATCACTGAGACCGCCCTCAATGCAGCCCAGTCTCTACCAGTCATGGATGAGCTGGACATACAGCCAACAAAATCGCAACTCAGTGATGCCATTCTCTAGCCAGTGGAAAAGCCCCTGGGAAGGACAGCATTACCCCTGAAATAATCAAGAGTACCAAGCCTGCTATACTCTCAGCACTACATGAACTGCTATGCCTGTGCTGGGACGAGGGAGCAGTACCCCAGGACATGCGCGATGCCAATATCATCACCCTCTATAAGAACAAGGGTGACCGCGGTGATTGCAACAACTACCGTGGAATCTCCCTGCTCAGCATAGTGGGGAAAGTCTTTGCTCGAGTCGCTTTAAACAGGCTCCAGAAGCTGGCTAAGCTTATCTACCCTGAGGCACAGTGTGGCTTTCGAGCAGAGAGATCCACCATTGACATGCTGTTCTCCCTTTGACAGCTACAGGAGAAATGCCGTGAACAACAGATGCCCCTCGACATTGGTTTCATTGATCTCACCAAAGACTTTGACCTTGTCAGCAGACGTGGTCTCTTCAGACTACTAGAAAAGATTGGATGCCCACCAAAGCTACTAAGTATCATCACCTCATTCCATGACAATATGAAAGGCACAATTCAGCATAGCGGTGCCTCATCAGACCCCTTTCCTATCCTGAGTGGCGTGAAACAGGGCTGTGTTCTCGCACCTACACTGTTTGGGATCTTCTTCTCCCTGCTGCTCTCTCATGCGTTCAAGTCTTCAGAAGAAGGAATTTTCCTCCACACAAGATCAGGTGGCAGGTTGTTCAACCTTGCCCGTCTAAGAGCGAAGACCAAAGTACGGAAAGTCCTCATCAGGGAACTCCTCTTTGCTGACGATGCTGCTTTAACATCTCACACTGAAGAGTGTCTGCAGAGACTCATCGACAGATTTGCGGCTGCCTCCAATGAATTTGGCCTAACCATCAGCCTCAAGAAAACGAACATCATGGGACAGGACGTCAGAAATGCTCCATCCATCAATATCAACGACCACACTTTGGAAGTGGTTCAAGAGTTCACCTACCTCGGCTCAACTATCACCAGTAACCTGTCTCTTGATGCAGAAATCAACAAGCGCATGGGAAAGGCTTCCACTGCTATGTCCAGACTGGCCAAGAGAGTGTGGGAAAATGGCGCACTGACACGGAACACAAAAGTCCGAGTGTATCAGGCCTGTGTCCTCAGTACCTTGCTCTACAGCAGCGAGGCCTGGACAACGTATGTCAGCCAAGAGCGACGTCTCAATTCATTCCATCTTCGCTGCCTCCGGAGAATCCTTGGCATCAGGTGGCAGGACCATATCTCCAACACAGAAGTCCTCGAGGCAGCCAACATCCCCAGCATATACACCCTACTGAGTCAGCGGCGCTTGAGATGGCTTGGCCATGTGAGCTGCATGGAAGATGGCAGGATCCCCAAGGACACATTGTACAGCGAGCTCGTCACTGGTATCAGACCCACCGGCCATCCTTTTCTCCACTTTAAAGGCGTCTGCAAACGCGACATGAAATCCTGTGACATTGATCACAAGTCGTGGGAGTCAGTTGCCAGCATTCGCCAGAGCTGGCGGGCAACCATAAAGGCGGGGCTAAAGTGTGGAGAGTCGAAGAGACTTAGCAGTTGGCAGGAAAAAAGATAGAAGCGCAAGGGGAGAGCTAACTGCGTAACAGCCCCGACAAAAATTTTTATCTCTAGCACCAGTGGAAGAGTCTGTCACTCCAGAATTGGCCTTTATAGCCACTCCAGGCGCTGCTTCACAACCCACTGAGCACCTCCAGGCGCTTACCCATTGTCTCTCAAGACAAGGAGGCCAAAGATGGAGATGAAGATAGATCTTCTTTACTATCGGTGAGAGGATTTGAAGTATTGAACCAGTTGTCTTTTGAAAGTTGCCATGGTCCTGTCGTTTTTTGGGGGGAATATGCGGTTTGCCTTTAAGGCTTGCAAAGGATCAATATTGCTTTAAGAACCAGCAAGCCTCAGGAGTTATAGGAAGGTGCATTTTCATTGCTTTAGAGACAGCCACTTGGAGACTGCAATTCAAAGGGTGCATTCTTGTTCCATAGATACAGCCACTGGGAGTGAGTATTAAGCGATACATTTGTTACAATTCAATTTTGAACTGGCTTTTTAGTTGAAGATAGTTTGTTCTCACAGAACACAGACAGCTGTGGTGTTTAGCACACCTGAAAAAGAGTTCTCAACCATTTAAACTGAAGGAATAAGATTTTAGTCTGTTTAATTATTATCTCTCAATATTCTAAAAAAAGTCAAGCCAAAACAGAGATCTCTGGTAATTTAAACTGAAGGAAGGGAAGTTCAACTGTGACAATCTTTTATCCCTCAAAAACTCTAAAGTCAGATTGATTCTATTGAAAGTGTTTGCACGTCGTTAATTGTTGAAATTCGCTGGAGACGGAAAACACCACTTACTGCTAAAGTTAGACTGGACTGTTGTACTGTGGAAGAACCTTTTTTCCGACATCGTATGACTGTGAGGACTTCAAGCAACTTTCTGTGAGGACTTCAAACAACATTGGACTGTAAATTTGCAAGGGCTATAATTTTTTTCTATTTTAAATGTTGTTTCTATCTTCATAGTGTTTAAGAATTTAGTTCTAATTAAAGAGTTAATTTGTTGATTTAAAGACACCTGGTTTGGTTAGCCTCACTCGGGGGAGGGGGTGTTAATAGATGGTACAATTTGGCTGGGTCTTTCTTTCATTTGGAAAATTTTAAATGCTATGTTAGGTGATCTGTGGAGTGACGGGATTGAATTATCAGTGCGTTTCTCCCACCACAATCAGAATCATATATTTTGATTGGGGGCTTTGACAGGAACAGTCGGTCATAACAAAGTGAATATTAAATCTGCTTCCACCAACCTGTCAGACAGTGAATTCCAGACCAGAACAACTTGCTGTGGATTATATCCCCTAATTCCCTCCTAGTATCACTCTCCCATTATTATTCACCTTTATTCCCTGCTATCTGCTTCCTGACCCCTCTCTGCTATTGGAAACCGTCTCTCCTCATTTATCCAAACTGAGTGAAAGATTTTGAATGTTATTTGTTTCTCCGGGGCAGCTGCAGAGTCGCCGGTAGCTCCTGAATTTGAACAGTGATGGACAAGTGACAAAATCCCTCTGAATCCCCCAGGAAAGCAGAGGACAGAAACAGTCCAGATGGAAAGGTAAACGAGTGACACTTTATTGCAGCAGCAAAACTCTTTGCCAGATTTGTGAGGTAGTTATTACTGAGCTTTATAAAAACTGGAGGTGACAAGTGAAAGAGCTTTCGTATGATTTGTGTTAAATGGCCATTTTCCAAACAAGTCCCTCCAGGTTTTACGTTGCAGCAGCTTTTCTACATTTAGTTGTTAATGAGGTTTTGGGGGAGGGAGAGAGACACAGACAGACAGACAGACTGACAGGGTCCTTGAATGAACCATTTAGGACATTGGCTGGAATATCCCTCCCCCATTCCCTGTTTACACAGAGACACACATTGGGCTGTCCCATTCCTGGGAGGGAGTGTCCAAGTGGAGGAGGCTGAGAGCTGGTTGGATGAACTGTACTTTGGGAGGACTTGGTGTTTGATTGACAGGTTCTGGGAACAACTTCAGGCCCCATTCTGTCCTTTCCATGCAGTGTCTGAAGGTGAGTTTCTGTGTCTCAGTCTCTGTGCCTAGGAGAATTGGAGCTGATTACTGTGTGTGTGTGTGTGTGTGTGTGTGTGTGTGTGTGTGTGTGTGTGTGTGTGAGTGAGAGAGTCCAGCCTGAATCCCTCGCTCTCTGTCTGTACCACTCTCACCTTTTAGCCCAATTCCCGTCTCAATGTGCCCCTGGACCAGGGTCTCCCTTCCCCACCCTCCTCCCCACTCCCACCATGGACGAGCTGATGGAGGGAAGGGGTGAGAGTCCAGCAATGGAGCACAGACTGTGTGGGATGGTGAGTATCAAATCTTTAATGTCCCTCACAGTCTTTCTCCCTCCCTCTGTCTCAATCTCTCTCTCCTTTCTCCTCTTTAATAGCTGATTCACAGAAGGATTTAACAATCATTGAATTAATTTTTAAAGTGGTCATCACTGTTGCAATGTTGGAAATGTTGGAGGCCATTTGTGCACAGCAAGATCCAGCCGGCTTCCCCTCCTCTTCCCATGTTTCCCTCATTTTCCTGCATCTCTCTCTCTCCCTCTCTCTGAATAAGAGAAAGAGAGAGACAGAGAAATCCACTCTCAGAGCCTCACTGTCAATTCAAATGGCTGCTGCACATTTCATTTAACCCTCAAATTCAGGGCACTGCCCAAAACACCAGCATCATTCGGGGAATTATACCGGCTTCAAGCTCAGGACTTCAATTCCAGGCCTTCAGGAGAGCTTTACACATAATGAATTCACTTCTAAAGTGCAGTCATTGTTACAATGCAGGGAATTCTGGGGGCAAGCTGTGCACAGCAAGATCCCAGCAATGGTGATACTTCAAAATTCAGTTTACCAAGGTTTTGATTGTGGCCTTCTTTCTCTCTGTCTGTCTTTCTCCATCTTTCTCTGCCTTGCCTCCCCCACCCACACACAGCCTGTGTGTCTCTCTCTGCCCCTGTGATTAGCCTGCCGCCTCCAGCTGTTTCTTACTCTCCCTCTTTTTCTCTCTGTCAGTTTCTGCCTCAGTGTTGTAATGTAGGAATTGGTGCTATCAATTTGTGCACAGCAGGATCCCACAAGCAGCAATGTGATAATCGAAGGCTACCCCCTCCCTTTCTGTTCCCCTCACTCTCCCGTGTCTGTCTCTCTGTCCACCCACAACCCCATTACACTCAGAGTAAGAGAGAGAGAGACAGAGAAACCCACTCTCAGAACCTCACTCTCAATTCAAATGGCTGCTGTACATTTCATTTAAAACTCAAATTCACTGCACTGCCCAAAACACCAGCATCATTCGGCAATTATAATAAGCCTTTGGACAGCTTCACATTCAGGATGTTTAATTTAGTCCTGCGAGGTGGGGTGGGGGGGGGGGGGTGGTGCGGCCTGTTTGTCAGGCACTGGGGGGGTTAACGTGTCTGTGTCAAATTGCAAGGCTGGGCTGCTCCTTTAACCCCAGGCTTTCAACCTGTTTAAAACTCCAGGGCTCCAATCCAACAGGAACTAGTTAACCCAGGGCCCCAGAGAGGAAATTAAACCTCGGGCTAATTAACAGACACAACTCACGTGGGCCCTTTGGGTGAAGCCTATGGACAAGGCCTCAGTCCGTCCCCTCTGGAGGAAGCTCCTGTCCAAGGATTCCTCGTCCCAATCTTTCCCTCCTTTCAACTTCATGATGCAGTTTTCTGGATGAAAATTCCTAAGGCAAGAGAGAGAGGGAGAGAAAATTGATTAAAAGGCATTGCTAAACAAAACAGCACAGCAAGACTCAGGAAATCCCCTCGGTGACACAGACAATCACTCAGCAATATTCAAATACAAACAAATCGTAGTTAATAAACCAGAGGCTAAAAGGGTTCAGACAGTTCCCTCCACCAGTGTGTGTCTGTGTGTCTGTCTCTTTATCTCTCTCTTTGCCTCTGTATCTCTCTCTCTGTTCCTATCTCGGTTGCCCCTGTGTCCCTGTCTCTCTCTGTTCATATCTGTTTTTTCCCCTCCATTTTATATCTAATCTTAATTGAAATAAGCTGTGAAATATTACTGTCTCTCCATTTAAAACAACAACCAATCACATTGCTGTGTTTGGTATGTTTTTAGCTATTAAAGGTTTAAATAGAGACACATAGGGAGAGAAAGCTGGAGAGAGACAGAGAGAGACATCTAAACTCAGAACTTCAGTAAAACCAATTGAAATGGGCACTGTACATCTTATTTAACGGTAAAACTTTATAACTGCCCAAAGCACACGGATTATTCCAGAATTATAGCAAGCCTTGAGAAACTATCGCATCTGTGATGTAATTCCTAGCTTTTGACCCTCAATGAGTTCATTTTTAAACTGACCGTCACTGTTGCAATGTTGAAAAAGCTGCAGGCCATTTAGACACAGCAAGATCCCACAAGCAGCAGTGTGATAACAGCCGGCTGCCCCGCTCCTCCCAATTCCCTCCGTGTTTCCCCCGCTCTCCTGCCTGTCTCCCTCTTGTTACTCTCATTCAGAGAGAAAGGTGGAGAGAAAGAGAGAGAGAGAGAAATCCACTCTCAGAACCTCATTCTCAATTCAAATGGCTGCTGCACATTTCATTTAACCCTCAAATTCACTGCACTGCCCAAAACACCAGCATTATTCGGGAATTGTAACAAGTCTTTAGACAGCTTCACATTCAGGATGCTTAATTTAGTCTTGCGAGGTGGGGAGGGGGGAGCGGCCTGTTTGTCAGGCACCGGGGGCTTAACGTGTCGATGTCAAATTGCAAGGCTGGGCTGCACCTTTTTGTTCGAGAAACTTCCTAGCCTGTCTGTGAAGGAGACACTGAGACTAGGATGCTTTGGTGAAGATTGTTTATTGCTTGTCACAGTGCTTAAAATAACACCACCCACCAGTGCTGGCTGGTTCTTTATATATACATAATTCAAAACAATTGACTAATTGACACCAACGCCACTTATAACACAAGACGGCCCTCTTCGAGCAGATCCAACAATTTTTTCAAACAAGCACCTCTCTTAGTAAAACAATCTGACAACTGATGACTTGCGACGACCCATTTTATTTTGGAAATTTTGTTTCCAACATTTATACCCGCAAGATCAATCCTCCATCTCTTTTCTGTGACACTTCTTGTTGAATGGACATTGTCCCAGAGAGTATGGTTATCTATGTCGCATTCTATAGGAAAATTCTTCTCCGATTGCCCCTTATACAAGAGTTCCTTTAAAATACTCGGTAAATACATTCCCATATTGATTACTTCTATCAGTGCAAGTGTCACAGCAGCCGAAGGTGCTTTTAACTATCCTTTTTATTTTCTTGGATTCCCAGGCTATCATTTCTTCCAACCAGAAATATAATGAATCCTGCTGTGCTCGAATAACCATCGGGAAGATTAGCGTGTGAGGCGTCA
This sequence comes from Heterodontus francisci, assembly GCF_036365525.1. Taxonomy (NCBI): domain Eukaryota; kingdom Metazoa; phylum Chordata; class Chondrichthyes; order Heterodontiformes; family Heterodontidae; genus Heterodontus; species Heterodontus francisci. The sequence continues at coordinate 32,145,845 of NC_090409.1, read as the reverse complement.
CTAAAAATGACCAATTTCATCTCCTCTGGGTCACCCAATGCTGGAAGCTTGAGTGTACATTTAACAAAATTCAATCTCTTCAATGTCTTATTTGCTTTCAGCAATCCCCGACAGTAGCATGTTTCGGCACAGTGCTCAATTCTAATACATCATAGCAAGCATCCAGCCTAGTTTGTGTGCACAACTAATTGAACTGCCCGATTAAGCTCCTTAACTGGTTGCAGAGTCTTCCTTTTGTGAGGATCTGGCCCGATTTATTGGGATCCTATTAACATTCTCTGGGTAAGACTGTTGATTTTAGGGTTACCCCCAACTTAGTCTGCCTAATATTCAACCCAATATATTTAAAAGCTCCGGAAGCCTGACTTCCAATTTTAAATTCTTGTGGAACTTTATCAATAACAAATTTCTCAAATGCCTCAGATCCTCCCCACAGAAAATGCATCACAAAATTGTCTGCTAGATTTTCTTCATAGTACCAATAAAACATTGCCGGATCCACCTTTAGTTGAATACAACCAGCTTTTAGTAGGACGGACGTAACTGAAAAATACCACACCCTGTCTGCATCATTTAGCCACTTGTTTAGCTTCTATAATTTCCCCTCTATATCTCCAGCTTCTTTTGGTGGCTTTAAAAATACTTCCCTTTGAAATTTCTCCCCTTGCAAAAATGCTGCTTTAATGTCAATGGACTTACACATTCCCACGAGTGTGTCACTAAAAGAACTAGGAAAATCCTCAAACTTGCTTTTCCTGCTGTTGGGGAGTCTACTCTAACTTCCTGGTCATCTAGTCGTTCCTCAAACCCCCGAGCTACAAGTCTGGCCTTCGCTCTATATGTACACCATTGGGAAGTATTTTCTCTGTACCGATCCATCTGTGGGACAATGCTGCTTGTCCTCCTATCTGGCACCTCTGTGTCTACGCCAAACTCTCTCCAACTGTCAAGCTCTTTTTGCTTGGCACCCTTTATCAATTTACCATCTAATTTGTTAGTAGCCACTAGAGCTTCTCTATCGTAACGGCTCCAACTTCTTGTGGCGCCCCTCGCCTGCTCTCTGGTCCTTGCTCTTGTGAAACCACGTCCCCTGCTAGAGTTCCCAGCCCTTTCTGGACTACTACTACTCAACCTGTCCCACCACACTTTCTTTCACAAGCTCGTGACCTTCTCCTTGGACTATGACCATCTTCAGGCCCACTGTCTGAACTTGCACTACATCTTCTGCCTTTCCACATTTTCACTTCCTTCTGCCAATCTATAGGTCTGATATCCTGTCCCTTGTCTTGCACATTCAGCCAATGTTTGTATTTCCCTGTGGCCTTTCCTGCCCTTCTTATAATCATGGCTTCCCTCCATTTACTAATCCCTTCTGGCATATACATCGCTCCAGTCCCAACTTTCGGTAGTTGACCTTTGGGATAAATGGCCTTATCCGGATCTTCACCATCACTTGGTCCACTCTCAGTCAGATTATTATCTGCCACAGTCTGTTAGTTGCCAATGTCTGACACATGTGCATGCGAAATACATGGTGCATCAGTGTCCGTCATTTGTTCAGATTCTGTCAATGTATAATCAGTGCCAATAAGCCGTGAGGAATGTACTCTAATGGTTTGGTTGGCATGTTGTAAAGTCACTGTTTTGCCATCAGTTCCTATAGCTTTTCCTCGGCTCCTCCATTCTTTCTGCCCTTCTCTTTTGTAATACATCATATCCTCAGTATCAAAATTCTTTTCTGATGGCCTGACTGATTCCTCAAAGCTCTCCTGATTTTTTTCTGAAACCTCCTCTTGAATAAATGCTTTTCTCCCTGCAGACATGGCATTCAAATGTTCCGCAAAAATTGAACTAATTGTAGTCCCCTCAAAAGGCGGGTGATGATCCCACATTACTGAAGGTATTTTCGGATTCCTGCCATAAACTAACTGATATGGGCTGTGACCCCAACCATTTGAAGCATGTTTTCCGCATGTACTGCCCCCGCCAGACCAGTAGTCAATTTACAATTTGGCTGGTTTGCTAAAAACATTTTGGAGCATTTCATCAATTACAGCATGATTTCTCTCACTAATCCCATTACTAAAAGGACTTTCTGCTGCCGTGTGCATTGCTACAATATTCATATTTTCACACATACTCCTGAACACATCATTGGCAAATCTTCCTCCACTGTCAGTTGGAAACCTAGCCGGCGCCCCCAGTCTCGTTCCTATTCATCTTTCTATTATCTTGCCCACTGTTACTTTCTTGTCTTTACTGCAAATTACCGTCAACAGACTCCCTCGGCTGGAGCCAGCGGCTGAATGGGAGACTTTGAGGCTGGAGACGGGGAGGCAGTGGTGTAGTGGTATTATCACTGGACTAGTAACCCAGAGACCCAGGGTATTGTTCTGGGGACATGGGTTCAAATCCCACCACAGCAGAAGGTGGAATTTGAATTCAATTAATAAATCTGGAATTAGAAAGCTAATCTAATGGTGGCCACGAAACCATTGTCAATTGTTGTAAAAACCCATCTGGTTCACTAATGCCCTTTAGGGAAGGAAATCTGCTGTCCTTACCTGGTCTGGCCTACATGTGACTCCAGACCCACAGCAATGTGGTTAACTCTTACATGCCCTCTGAAATGGCCTAGCAAGCCACTCAGTTGTATCTAAGCGCCACAAAGTCAATAAAAACAGCACTGTGGGTGTACCTACCCCACATGGACTGCAGCGGTTCAAGAAGGCAGCTCACCACCACCTTCTGAAGGGCAATAAATGCTGGCCTGGCCAGTGATGCCCACATCCCATGAATGAATTAATAAAAAGCTTTCGCCCCCTTGCTCCAGGCCTCGCTGCTTCCTCCCCTCAGCCACTCGCTCCAGGCCTTGCTGCTCCTCCCCACTCCCCTGGCCGATTGTTCCCCACTCCTCACTTCGCGCCACCCCGCTCTCTGGGCCCCGTCACCCCTTGCTTCTTCAGGTGGTGCGTGGAGACTGATCAAACGTGGGAGCGAATGGCTGAGAGGAGGGAAGCCGAGCAGCCTGAAGCTAGCGGCTGGATGGGTGGTTGGGGGGGGGGAAGTGGGGAGCGAGCGGCCGGAGAGTGGGCTGTCGAGGAGGGGGGAGCAATCAGGCAGGCGAGTGGGTGGGGCGGGGGGGGGGGTGTTGGTGAGCAGCGAGGTGTGGAGCAAGCGGCTGGAAGGGAGGAGGGGGAGAAAGCGAGTTGCCGAGGGGGGAGAGTGGCCAGTGGGGTGGGAGCTAGTAGCTGCTTTTGAGTGAATTCAGTCCTGGCCAGTCATCTAATCGAATCATAAGAACGAATTGGCAGCACACTTAAAACTCTGCCGGATTTCCTTTTCCATCGATCAGGGTGCCAATTCACTGTCTTCCAATGGAAATGCAATCATAAACTTCCTTTTGTATTTAATAGGATTACTGGAATATTAAATTGGTCTGAGGATTACAGTTAGTATCCTATAACTCCATAGTAGCATATTACTGGGCTTCCACCCAACTTAATGTAAGGTTAGTTTGCTAGCACCATCTAACCATAAGCATGTCCTGTGATAAGTTGAACAGCGCCATCTTTAATCCTGGCAGCTACCTGAACGTTGCGGACGCTGACGTTTCAGTTGAAGAGCCTGTATTTGCGCATGTGCAAGTACTGCGACACCTAGTGGTTGCATTGTTAGTAAACACAGCCTAAATTTTATCTCTAAATTTCAAGAGATTGTCCAAACCTTCCTCATTGTCCAAATGATGAGCCTTTAGCTCTGAGAACACTTTGCCCATTAATTTGCTTCTCTACAGGAAGTGAAAGGGCCATTCCTTGCTTCCTTTTAGGTAAAGACGTAACCCATGTCCAGTGATCACCTTCATTCTCCCAATGACCGTAAGGCTCAGATCACAAAACAATGGTGGAAATTCATATCCTGACACCTTAAACTTGGTTTCAGTCATCTTCAAAACAAAAACACTCCAAATACAGCTTTCTCAAAAAAAAAATTCAAATGCTAATCCTTTGGCTGAAAACACAGCTTCGTCTGCAACCTTCACTTTCAGGCAACCATCCTCTGCTAAAAATGTTACAGGAACTTCCAAGCCTGTTTGTGAAGAAGATACTGAGATTAGGATGCTTTGGTGGAGATTGTTTATTGCTTGTCACAGAGCTTAATTCAGCTCGCCAACCAGCACCAACCACTAGCGCTGGCGGGCTCTTTATATGTACATAATTGAATCAATTCACTAATTAACAAACAACAACTGTTCATCCAATTATCTTGAACAAACATTCATTAACAGACCCTAACAAGAATCAGTGTCGGAGGAACCCTTACCCCAGTGAGAGTCTGTGTGTGTGGAACCCGTACCCCAGTGAGTCAGTGTGTGTGGAACCCGTACCCCAGTGAGAGTCAGTGTGTGTGGAACCCTTACCCCAGTGAGAGTCAGTGTGTGTGGAACCCGTACCCCAGTGAGAGTCAGTGTGTGTGGAACCCGTACCCCAGTGAGAGTCTGTGTGTGTGGAACCCGTACCCCAGTGAGAGTCTGTGTGTGTGGAACCCTTACCCCAGTGAGAGTCAGTGTGTGTGGAACCCGTACCCCAGTGAGAGTCAGTGTGTGTGGAACCCGTACCCCAGTGAGAGTCAGTGTGTGTGGAATCCTTACCCCAGTGAGAGTCAGTGTGTGTGGAACCCGTACCCCAGTGAGAGTCAGTGTGTGTGGAATCCTTACCCCAGTGAGAGTCAGTGTGTGTGGAACCCGTACCCCAGTGAGAGACAGTGTGTGTGGAACCCGTACCCCAGTGAGAGTCAGTGTGTGTGGAATCCTTACCCCAGTGAGAGTCAGTGTGTGTGGAACCCGTATCCCAGTGAGAGTCATTGTGTGTGGAATCCTTACCCCAGTGAGAGTCAGTGTGTGTGGAACCCGTACCCCAGTGAGAGTCAGTGTGTGTTGAACCCATACCCCAGTGAGAGTCAGTGTGTGTGGAACCGGTACCCCAGTGAGAGTCAGTGTGTGTGGAATCCTTACCCAAGTGAGAGTCAGTGTGTGTGGAACCCTTACCAGGGCGAGAGTCAGTGTGTGTTGAACCCGTACCCCAGTGAGAGTCAGTGTGTGTGGAACCGGTACCCCAGTGAGAGTCAGTGTGTGTGGAATCCTTACCCCAGTGAGAGTCACTGTGTGTGGAACCCGTGCCCCAGTGAGAGTCAGTGTGTGTGGAACCCGTACCCCAGTGAGAGTCAGTGTGTGTGGAACCCGTACCCCAGTGAGAGTCAGTGTGTGTGCAACCCGTACCCCAGTGAGAGTCAGTGTGTGTGGAACCCGTACCCCAGTGAGAGTCAGTGTGTGTGGAACCCGTACCCCAGTGAGAGTCAGTGTGTGTGGAACCCGTACCCCAGTGAGAGTCAGTGTGTGTGGATCCCGAACCCCAGTGAGAGTCAGTGTGTGTGGAACCCGTACCCCAGTGAGAGTCAGTGTGTGTGGAACCTGTACCCCAGTGAGAGTTAGTATGTGTGGAACCCGTACCCTAGTGAGAGTCAGTGTGTGTGGAACCCGTACCCCAGTGAGAGTCAGGTGTGGAACCCGTACCCCAGTGAGAGTCAGTGTGTGTGAAACCCGTACCCCAGTGAGAGTCAGTGTGTGTGGAATCCTTACCCCAGTGAGAGTCAGTGTGTGTGGAACCCGTACCCCAGTGAGAGACAGTGTGTGTGGAACCCGTACCCCAGTGAGAGTCAGTGTGTGTGGAATCATTACCCCAGTGAGAGTCAGTGTGTGTGGAACTCGTACCCCAGTGAGAGTCAGTGTGTGTGGAATCTGTACCCCAGTGAGAGTCAGTGTGTGTGGAATCCTTACCCCAGTGAGAGTCAGTGTGTGTGGAATCCTTACCCCAGTGAGTGTCAGTGTGGGTTGAACCCGTACCCCAGTGAGAGTCAGTGTGTGTGGAATCCTTACCCCAGTGAGAGTCAGTGTGTGTGGAACCCTTACCCCAGTGAGAGTCAGTGTGTGTGGAACCCGTACCCCAGTGAGAGTCATTGTGTGTGGAATCCTTACCCCATTGAGAGTCAGTGTGTGTGGAACCCGTACCCCAGTGAGAGTCAGTGTGTGTGGAACCCGTACCCCAGTGAGAGTCAGTGTGTGTGGAATCCTTACCCCAGTGAGAGTCAGTGTGTGTGGAACCCGTACCCCAGTGAGAGACAGTGTGTGTGGAACCCGTACCCCAGTGAGAGTCAGTGTGTGTGGAATCCTTACCCCAGTGAGAGTCAGTGTGTGTGGAACCCGTACCCCAGTGAGAGTCAGTGTGTGTGGAACCCGTACCCCAGTGAGAGTCAGTGTGTGTGGAATCCGTACCCCAGTGAGAGTCAGTGTGTGTGGAACCCGTACCCCAGTGAGAGTCAGTGTGTGTGGAACCCGTACCCCAGTGAGAGTCAGTGTGTGTGGATCCCGTACCCCAGTGAGAGTCAGTGTGTGTGGAACCCGTACCCCAGTGAGAGTCAGTGTGTGTGGAATCCGTACCCCAGTGAGAGGCAGGTTGTGGGGAACCCGTCCCCCAGTGAGAGGCAGGTTGTGGGGAACCCGTACCCCAGTGAGAGTCAGTGTGTGTGGAATCCGTACCCCAGTGAGAGTCAGTGTGTGTGGTATCCTTACCCCAGTGAGAGTCAGTGTGTGTGGAATCCTTACCCCAGTGAGTGTCAGTGTGTGTTGAACCCGTACCCCAGTGAGAGTCAGTGTGTGTGGAATCCTTACCCCAGTGAGAGTCAGTGTGTGTGGAACCCGTACCCCAGTGAGAGACAGTGTGTGTGGAACCCGTACCCCAGTGAGAGTCAGTGTGTGTGGAATCCTTACCCCAGTGAGAGTCAGTGTGTGTGGAACCCGTACCCCAGTGAGAGTCAGTGTGTGTGGAACCCGTACCCCAGTGAGAGTCAGTGTGTGTGGATCCCTTACCCCAGTGAGAGTCAGTGTGTGTGGAACCCGTACCCCAGTGAGAGTCAGTGTGTGTGGAACCTGTACCCCAGTGAGAGTTAGTATGTGTGGAACCCGTACCCTAGTGAGAGTCAGTGTGTGTGGAACCCGTACCCCAGTGAGAGTCAGTGTGTGTGGAATCCTTACCCCAGTGAGAGTCAGTGTGTGTGGAACCCGTACCCCAGTGAGAGACAGTGTGTGTGGAACCTGTACCCCAGTGAGAGTCAGTGTGTGTGGAATCCTTACCCCAGTGAGAGTCAGTGTGTGTGGAACCCGTACCCCAGTGAGAGACAGTGTGTGTGGAACCCGTACCCCAGTGAGAGTCAGTGTGTGTGGAATCCTTACCCCAGTGAGAGTCAGTGTGTGTGGAACCCGTACCCCAGTGAGAGTCAGTGTGTGTGGAACCCGTACCCCAGTGAGAGTCAGTGTGTGTGGAATCCGTACCCCAGTGAGAGTCAGTGTGTGTGGAATCCTTACCCCAGTGAGAGTCAGTGTGTGTGGAATCCTTACCGCAGTGAGTGTCAGTGTGTGTTGAACCCGTACCCCAGTGAGAGTCAGTGTGTGTGGAATCCTTACCCCAGTGAGAGTCAGTGTGTGTGGAACCCGTACCCCAGTGAGAGTCAGTGTGTGTGGAACCCGTACCCCAGTGAGAGTCAGTGTGTGTGGAACCCTTACCCCAGTGAGAGTCAGTGTGTGTGGAACCCGTACCCCAGTGAGAGTCAGTGTGTGTGGAACCCGTACCCCAGTGAGAGTCTGTGTGTGTGGAACCCGTACCCCAGTGAGAGTCTGTGTGTGTGGAACCCTTACCCCAGTGAGAGTCAGTGTGTGTGGAACCCGTACCCCAGTGAGAGTCAGTGTGTGTGGAACCCGTACCCCAGTGAGAGTCAGTGTGTGTGGAATCCTTACCCCAGTGAGAGTCAGTGTGTGTGGAACCCGTACCCCAGTGAGAGTCAGTGTGTGTGGAATCCTTACCCCAGTGAGAGTCAGTGTGTGTGGAACCCGTACCCCAGTGAGAGACAGTGTGTGTGGAACCCGTACCCCAGTGAGAGTCAGTGTGTGTGGAATCCTTACCCCAGTGAGAGTCAGTGTGTGTGGAACCCGTATCCCAGTGAGAGTCATTGTGTGTGGAATCCTTACCCCAGTGAGAGTCAGTGTGTGTGGAACCCGTACCCCAGTGAGAGTCAGTGTGTGTTGAACCCATACCCCAGTGAGAGTCAGTGTGTGTGGAACCGGTACCCCAGTGAGAGTCAGTGTGTGTGGAATCCTTACCCAAGTGAGAGTCAGTGTGTGTGGAACCCTTACCAGGGCGAGAGTCAGTGTGTGTTGAACCCGTACCCCAGTGAGAGTCAGTGTGTGTGGAACCGGTACCCCAGTGAGAGTCAGTGTGTGTGGTACCTGTACCCCAGTGAGAGTCAGTGTGTGTGGAACCCGTGCCCCAGTGAGAGTCAGTGTGTGTGGAACCCGTACCCCAGTGAGAGTCAGTGTGTGTGGAACCCTTACCCCAGTGAGAGTCAGTGTGTGTGGAACCCGTACCCCAGTGAGAGTCAGTGTGTGTGGAACCCGTACCCCAGTGAGAGTCTGTGTGTGTGGAACCCGTACCCCAGTGAGAGTCTGTGTGTGTGGAACCCTTACCCCAGTGAGAGTCAGTGTGTGTGGAACCCGTACCCCAGTGAGAGTCAGTGTGTGTGGAACCCGTACCCCAGTGAGAGTCAGTGTGTGTGGAATCCTTACCCCAGTGAGAGTCAGTGTGTGTGGAACCCGTACCCCAGTGAGAGTCAGTGTGTGTGGAATCCTTACCCCAGTGAGAGTCAGTGTGTGTGGAACCCGTACCCCAGTGAGAGTCAGTGTGTGTGGAACCCGTACCCCAGTGAGAGTCAGTGTGTGTGGAATCCTTACCCCAGTGAGAGTCAGTGTGTGTGGAATCCTTACCCCAGTGAGAGTCAGTGTGTGTGGAACCCGTACCCCAGTGAGAGACAGTGTGTGTGGAACCCGTACCCCAGTGAGAGTCAGTGTGTGTGGAATCCTTACCCCAGTGAGTGTCAGTGTGTGTGGAACCCGTATCCCAGTGAGAGTCATTGTGTGTGGAATCCTTACCCCAGTGAGAGTCAGTGTGTGTGGAACCCGTACCCCAGTGAGAGTCAGTGTGTGTTGAACCCATACCCCAGTGAGAGTCAGTGTGTGTGGAACCGGTACCCCAGTGAGAGTCAGTGTGTGTGGAATCCTTACCCAAGTGAGAGTCAGTGTGTGTGGAACCCTTACCAGGGCGAGAGTCAGTGTGTGTTGAACCCGTACCCCAGTGAGAGTCAGTGTGTGTGGAACCGGTACCCCAGTGAGAGTCAGTGTGTGTGGAATCCTTACCCCAGTGAGAGTCACTGTGTGTGGAACCCGTGCCCCAGTGAGAGTCAGTGTGTGTGGAACCCGTACCCCAGTGAGAGTCAGTGTGTGTGGAACCCGTACCCCAGTGAGAGTCAGTGTGTGTGCAACCCGTACCCCAGTGAGAGTCAGTGTGTGTGGAACCCGTACCCCAGTGAGAGTCAGTGTGTGTGGAACCCGTACCCCAGTGAGAGTCAGTGTGTGTGGAACCCGTACCCCAGTGAGAGTCAGTGTGTGTGGATCCCGAACCCCAGTGAGAGTCAGTGTGTGTGGAACCCGTACCCCAGTGAGAGTCAGTGTGTGTGGAACCTGTACCCCAGTGAGAGTTAGTATGTGTGGAACCCGTACCCTAGTGAGAGTCAGTGTGTGTGGAACCCGTACCCCAGTGAGAGTCAGGTGTGGAACCCGTACCCCAGTGAGAGTCAGTGTGTGTGAAACCCGTACCCCAGTGAGAGTCAGTGTGTGTGGAATCCTTACCCCAGTGAGAGTCAGTGTGTGTGGAACCCGTACCCCAGTGAGAGACAGTGTGTGTGGAACCCGTACCCCAGTGAGAGTCAGTGTGTGTGGAATCATTACCCCAGTGAGAGTCAGTGTGTGTGGAACTCGTACCCCAGTGAGAGTCAGTGTGTGTGGAATCTGTACCCCAGTGAGAGTCAGTGTGTGTGGAATCCTTACCCCAGTGAGAGTCAGTGTGTGTGGAATCCTTACCCCAGTGAGTGTCAGTGTGGGTTGAACCCGTACCCCAGTGAGAGTCAGTGTGTGTGGAATCCTTACCCCAGTGAGAGTCAGTGTGTGTGGAACCCTTACCCCAGTGAGAGTCAGTGTGTGTGGAACCCGTACCCCAGTGAGAGTCATTGTGTGTGGAATCCTTACCCCATTGAGAGTCAGTGTGTGTGGAACCCGTACCCCAGTGAGAGTCAGTGTGTGTGGAACCCGTACCCCAGTGAGAGTCAGTGTGTGTGGAATCCTTACCCCAGTGAGAGTCAGTGTGTGTGGAACCCGTACCCCAGTGAGAGACAGTGTGTGTGGAACCCGTACCCCAGTGAGAGTCAGTGTGTGTGGAATCCTTACCCCAGTGAGAGTCAGTGTGTGTGGAACCCGTACCCCAGTGAGAGTCAGTGTGTGTGGAACCCGTACCCCAGTGAGAGTCAGTGTGTGTGGAATCCGTACCCCAGTGAGAGTCAGTGTGTGTGGAACCCGTACCCCAGTGAGAGTCAGTGTGTGTGGAACCCGTACCCCAGTGAGAGTCAGTGTGTGTGGATCCCGTACCCCAGTGAGAGTCAGTGTGTGTGGAACCCGTACCCCAGTGAGAGTCAGTGTGTGTGGAATCCGTACCCCAGTGAGAGGCAGGTTGTGGGGAACCCGTCCCCCAGTGAGAGGCAGGTTGTGGGGAACCCGTACCCCAGTGAGAGTCAGTGTGTGTGGAATCCGTACCCCAGTGAGAGTCAGTGTGTGTGGTATCCTTACCCCAGTGAGAGTCAGTGTGTGTGGAATCCTTACCCCAGTGAGTGTCAGTGTGTGTTGAACCCGTACCCCAGTGAGAGTCAGTGTGTGTGGAATCCTTACCCCAGTGAGAGTCAGTGTGTGTGGAACCCGTACCCCAGTGAGAGACAGTGTGTGTGGAACCCGTACCCCAGTGAGAGTCAGTGTGTGTGGAATCCTTACCCCAGTGAGAGTCAGTGTGTGTGGAACCCGTACCCCAGTGAGAGTCAGTGTGTGTGGAACCCGTACCCCAGTGAGAGTCAGTGTGTGTGGATCCCTTACCCCAGTGAGAGTCAGTGTGTGTGGAACCCGTACCCCAGTGAGAGTCAGTGTGTGTGGAACCTGTACCCCAGTGAGAGTTAGTATGTGTGGAACCCGTACCCTAGTGAGAGTCAGTGTGTGTGGAACCCGTACCCCAGTGAGAGTCAGTGTGTGTGGAATCCTTACCCCAGTGAGAGTCAGTGTGTGTGGAACCCGTACCCCAGTGAGAGACAGTGTGTGTGGAACCTGTACCCCAGTGAGAGTCAGTGTGTGTGGAATCCTTACCCCAGTGAGAGTCAGTGTGTGTGGAACCCGTACCCCAGTGAGAGACAGTGTGTGTGGAACCTGTACCCCAGTGAGAGTCAGTGTGTGTGGAATCCTTACCCCAGTGAGAGTCAGTGTGTGTGGAACCCGTACCCCAGTGAGAGACAGTGTGTGTGGAACCCGTACCCCAGTGAGAGTCAGTGTGTGTGGAATCCTTACCCCAGTGAGAGTCAGTGTGTGTGGAACCCGTACCCCAGTGAGAGTCAGTGTGTGTGGAACCCGTACCCCAGTGAGAGACAGTGTGTGTGGAACCCGTACCCCAGTGAGAGTCAGTGTGTGTGGAATCCTTACCCCAGTGAGAGTCAGTGTGTGTGGAACCCGTACCCCAGTGAGAGACAGTGTGTGTGGAACCTGTACCCCAGTGAGAGTCAGTGTGTGTGGAATCCTTACCCCAGTGAGAGTCAGTGTGTGTGGAACCCGTACCCCAGTGAGAGACAGTGTGTGTGGAACCCGTACCCCAGTGAGAGTCAGTGTGTGTGGAATCCTTACCCCAGTGAGAGTCAGTGTGTGTGGAACCCGTACCCCAGTGAGAGTCAGTGTGTGTGGAACCCGTACCCCAGTGAGAGTCAGTGTGTGTGGAATCCGTACCCCAGTGAGAGTCAGTGTGTGTGGAATCCTTACCCCAGTGAGAGTCAGTGTGTGTGGAATCCTTACCGCAGTGAGTGTCAGTGTGTGTTGAACCCGTACCCCAGTGAGAGTCAGTGTGTGTGGAATCCTTACCCCAGTGAGAGTCAGTGTGTGTGGAACCCGTACCCCAGTGAGAGTCAGTGTGTGTGGAACCCGTACCCCAGTGAGAGTCAGTGTGTGTGGAACCCTTACCCCAGTGAGAGTCAGTGTGTGTGGAACCCGTACCCCAGTGAGAGTCAGTGTGTGTGGAACCCGTACCCCAGTGAGAGTCTGTGTGTGTGGAACCCGTACCCCAGTGAGAGTCTGTGTGTGTGGAACCCTTACCCCAGTGAGAGTCAGTGTGTGTGGAACCCGTACCCCAGTGAGAGTCAGTGTGTGTGGAACCCGTACCCCAGTGAGAGTCAGTGTGTGTGGAATCCTTACCCCAGTGAGAGTCAGTGTGTGTGGAACCCGTACCCCAGTGAGAGTCAGTGTGTGTGGAATCCTTACCCCAGTGAGAGACAGTGTGTGTGGAACCCGTACCCCAGTGAGAGTCAGTGTGTGTGGAATCCTTACCCCAGTGAGAGTCAGTGTGTGTGGAACCCGTATCCCAGTGAGAGTCATTGTGTGTGGAATCCTTACCCCAGTGAGAGTCAGTGTGTGTGGAACCCGTACCCCAGTGAGAGTCAGTGTGTGTTGAACCCATACCCCAGTGAGAGTCAGTGTGTGTGGAACCGGTACCCCAGTGAGAGTCAGTGTGTGTGGAATCCTTACCCAAGTGAGAGTCAGTGTGTGTGGAACCCTTACCAGGGCGAGAGTCAGTGTGTGTTGAACCCGTACCCCAGTGAGAGTCAGTGTGTGTGGAACCGGTACCCCAGTGAGAGTCAGTGTGTGTGGTACCTGTACCCCAGTGAGAGTCAGTGTGTGTGGAACCCGTGCCCCAGTGAGAGTCAGTGTGTGTGGAACCCGTACCCCAGTGAGAGTCAGTGTGTGTGGAACCCGTACCCCAGTGAGAGTCAGTGTGTGTGCAACCCGTACCCCAGTGAGAGTCAGTGTGTGTGCAACCCGTACCCCAGTGAGAGTCAGTGTGTGTGGAACCCGTACCCCAGTGAGAGTCAGTGTGTGTGGAACCCGTACCCCAGTGAGAGTCAGTGTGTGTGGAACCCGTACCCCAGTGAGAGTCAGTGTGTGTGGATCCCGAACCCCAGTGAGAGTCAGTGTGTGTGGAACCCGTACCCCAGTGAGAGTCAGTGTGTGTGGAACCTGTACCCCAGTGAGAGTTAGTATGTGTGGAACCCGTACCCTAGTGAGAGTCAGTGTGTGTGGAACCCGTACCCCAGTGAGAGTCAGGTGTGGAACCCGTGCCCCAGTGAGAGTCAGTGTGTGTGAAACCCGTACCCCAGTGAGAGTCAGTGTGTGTGGAATCCTTACCCCAGTGAGAGTCAGTGTGTGTGGAACCCGTACCCCAGTGAGAGACAGTGTGTGTGGAACCCGTACCCCAGTGAGAGTCAGTGTGTGTGGAATCATTACCCCAGTGAGAGTCAGTGTGTGTGGAACTCGTACCCCAGTGAGAGTCAGTGTGTGTGGAATCTGTACCCCAGTGAGAGTCAGTGTGTGTGGAATCCTTACCCCAGTGAGAGTCAGTGTGTGTGGAATCCTTACCCCAGTGAGTGTCAGTGTGGGTTGAACCCGTACCCCAGTGAGAGTCAGTGTGTGTGGAATCCTTACCCCAGTGAGAGTCAGTGTGTGTGGAACCCTTACCCCAGTGAGAGTCAGTGTGTGTGGAATCCTTACCCCATTGAGAGTCAGTGTGTGTGGAACCCGTACCCCAGTGAGAGTCAGTGTGTGTGGAACCCGTACCCCAGTGAGAGTCAGTGTGTGTGGAATCCTTACCCCAGTGAGAGTCAGTGTGTGTGGAACCCGTACCCCAGTGAGAGACAGTGTGTGTGGAACCCGTACCCCAGTGAGAGTCAGTGTGTGTGGAATCCTTACCCCAGTGAGAGTCAGTGTGTGTGGAACCCGTACCCCAGTGAGAGTCAGTGTGTGTGGAACCCGTACCCCAGTGAGAGTCAGTGTGTGTGGAATCCGTACCCCAGTGAGAGTCAGTGTGTGTGGAACCCGTACCCCAGTGAGAGTCAGTGTGTGTGCAACCCGTACCCCAGTGAGAGTCAGTGTGTGTGGATCCCGTACCCCAGTGAGAGTCAGTGTGTGTGGAACCCGTACCCCAGTGAGAGTCAGTGTGTGTGGAATCCGTACCCCAGTGAGAGGCAGGTTGTGGGGAACCCGTCCCCCAGTGAGAGGCAGGTTGTGGGGAACCCGTACCCCAGTGAGAGTCAGTGTGTGTGGAATCCGTACCCCAGTGAGAGTCAGTGTGTGTGGTATCCTTACCCCAGTGAGAGTCAGTGTGTGTGGAATCCTTACCCCAGTGAGTGTCAGTGTGTGTTGAACCCGTACCCCAGTGAGAGTCAGTGTGTGTGGAATCCTTACCCCAGTGAGGTCAGTGTGTGTGGAACCCGTACCCCAGTGAGAGACAGTGTGTGTGGAACCCGTACCCCAGTGAGAGTCAGTGTGTGTGGAATCCTTACCCCAGTGAGAGTCAGTGTGTGTGGAACCCGTACCCCAGTGAGAGTCAGTGTGTGTGGAACCCGTACCCCAGTGAGAGTCAGTGTGTGTGGATCCCTTACCCCAGTGAGAGTCAGTGTGTGTGGAACCCGTACCCCAGTGAGAGTCAGTGTGTGTGGAACCTGTACCCCAGTGAGAGTTAGTATGTGTGGAACCCGTACCCTAGTGAGAGTCAGTGTGTGTGGAACCCGTACCCCAGTGAGAGTCAGTGTGTGTGGAATCCTTACCCCAGTGAGAGTCAGTGTGTGTGGAACCCGTACCCCAGTGAGAGACAGTGTGTGTGGAACCTGTACCCCAGTGAGAGTCAGTGTGTGTGGAATCCTTACCCCAGTGAGAGTCAGTGTGTGTGGAACCCGTACCCCAGTGAGAGACAGTGTGTGTGGAACCCGTACCCCAGTGAGAGTCAGTGTGTGTGGAATCCTTACCCCAGTGAGAGTCAGTGTGTGTGGAACCCGTACCCCAGTGAGAGTCAGTGTGTGTGGAACCCGTACCCCAGTGAGAGTCAGTGTGTGTGGAATCCGTACCCCAGTGAGAGTCAGTGTGTGTGGAATCCTTACCCCAGTGAGAGTCAGTGTGTGTGGAATCCTTACCGCAGTGAGTGTCAGTGTGTGTTGAACCCGTACCCCAGTGAGAGTCAGTGTGTGTGGAATCCTTACCCCAGTGAGAGTCAGTGTGTGTGGAACCCGTACCCCAGTGAGAGTCAGTGTGTGTGGAACCCGTACCCCAGTGAGAGTCATTGTGTGTGGAATCTTACCCCAGTGAGAGTCAGTGTGTGTGGAACCCGTACCCCAGTGAGAGTCAGTGAGTGTGGATCCCGTACCCCAGTGAGAGTCAGTGTGTGTGGAACCCGTACCCCAGTGAGAGTCAGTGTGTGTGGAACCTGTACCCCAGTGAGAGTTAGTATGTGTGGAACCCGTACCCTAGTGAGAGTCAGTGTGTGTGGAACCCGTACCCCAGTGAGAGTCAATGTGCGTGGAATCCTTACCCCAGTGAGAGTCAGTGTGTGTGGAACCCGTACCCCAGTGAGAGACAGTGTGTGTGGAACCCGTACGCCAGTGAGAGTCAGTGTGTGTGGAATCCTTACCCCAGTGAGAGTCAGTGTGTGTGGAACCCGTACCCCAGTGAGAGTCAGTGTGTGTGGAACCCGTACCCCAGTGAGAGTCAGTGTGTGTGGAATCCGTACCCCAGTGAGAGTCAGTGTGTGTGGAATCCTTACCCCAGTGAGAGTCAGTGTGTGTGGAACCCGTACCCCAGTGAGAGTCAGTGTGTGTGGAACCCATACCCCAGTGAGAGTCAGTGTGTGTTGAACCCGTACCCCAGTGAGAGTCAGTGTGTGTGGAACCCATACCCCAGTGAGAGTCAGTGTGTGTGGAACCCGTACCCCAGTGTGAGTCAGTGTGTGTTGAACCCATACCCCAGTGAGAGTCAGTGTGTGTGGAACCGGTACCCCAGTGAGAGTCAGTGTGTGTGGAACCCTTACCCAAGTGAGAGTCAGTGTGTGTGGAACCCTTACCAGGGCGAGAGTCAGTGTGTGTTGAACCCGTACCCCAGTGAGAGTCAGTGTGTGTGGAACCGGTATCCCAGTGAGAGTCAGTGTGTGTGGAACCCTTACCCCAGTGAGAGTCAGTGTGTGTGGAACCCTTAATCCAGTGAGAGTCAGTGTGTGTGGAACCTGTACCCCAGCGAGAGTCAGTGTGTGTGGAACCCTTACCCAAGTGAGAGTCAGTGTGTGTGGAACCCTTACCAGGGCGAGAGTCGGTGTGTGTTGAATCCGTACCCCAGTGAGAGTCAGTGTGTGTGGAACCTGTACCCCAGTGAGAGGCAGGTTGTGGGGAACCCGTACCCCAGTGAGAGGCAGGTTGTGGGGAACCCGTACCCCAGTGAGAGTCAGTGTGTGTGGAACCCGTACCCCAGTGAGAGTCAGTGTGTGTGGAACCTGTACCCCAGTGAGAGTTAGTATGTGTGGAACCCGTACCCTAGTGAGAGTCAATGTGTGTGGAACCCGTACCCCAGTGAGAGTCAGTGTGTGTGGAACCCGTACCCCAGTGAGGGTCAGTGTGTGTGGAACCCGTACCCCAGTGAGAGTCATTGTGTGTGGAATCCTTACCCCAGTGAGAGTGAGTGTGTGTGGAACACGTACCCCAGTGAGAGTCTGTGTGTGTGGAACCCGTACCCCAGTGAGAGTCAGTGTGTGTGGAACCCGTACCCCAGTGAGAGACAGTGTGTGTGGAACCCGTACCCCAGTGAGAGTCAGTGTGTGTGGAATCCTTACCCTAGTGAGAGTCAGTGTGTGTGGAATCCTTACCCCAGTGAGTGTCAGTGTGTGTGGAACCCGTATCCCAGTGAGTGTCAGTGTGTGTTGAACCCGTACCCCAGTGAGAGTCAGTGTGTGTGGAATCCTTACCCCAGTGAGAGTCAGTGTGTGTTGAACCCGCACCCCAGTGAGAGTCAGTGTGTGTGGAACCCGTACCCCAGTGAGAGTCAGTGTGAGTGGAACCCGTACTGCAGTGAGAGTCATTGTGTGTGGAACCCGTACCCCAGTGAGAGTCAGTGTGTGTGGAACCCGTACCCCAGTGAGAGTCAGTGTGTGTGGAACCCGTACCCCAGTGAGAGTCAGTATGTGTGGAACCAGAACCCCAGTGAGAGTCAGTGTGTGTGGATCCCGTACCCCAGTGAGAGTCAGTGTGTGTGGAACCCGTACCCCAGTGAGAGTCAGTGTGTGTGGAACCCGTACCCCAGTGAGAGTCAGTGTGTGTGGAATACTTACCCCAGTGAGAGTCAGTGTGTGTGGAACACGTACCCCAGTGAGAGACAGTGTGTGTGGAACCCGTACCCCAGTGAGAGTCAGTGTGTGGAATCCTTACCCCAGTGAGAGTCAGTGTGTGTGGAACCCGTACCCCAGTGAGAGTCAGTGTGTGTGGAACCCGTACCCCAGTGAGTGTCAGTGTGTGTGGAATCCGTACCCCAGTGAGAGTCAGTGTGTGTGGAATCCTTACCCCAGTGAGAGTCAGTGTGTGTGGAACCCGTACCCCAGTGAGAGTCAGTGTGTGTGGAATCCTTACCCCAGTGAGAGTCAGTGTGTGTTGAACCCGTACCCCAGTGAGAGTCAGTGTGTGTGGAACCCGTACCCCAGTGAGAGTCAGTGTGTGTGGAACCCGTACCCCAGTGAGAGTCAGTGTGTGTTGAACCCGTACCCCAGTGAGAGTCAGTGTGTGTGGAACCCGTACCCCAGTGAGAGTCAGTGTGTGTGGAACCCGTACCGCAGTGAGAGTCATTGTGTGTGGAATCCTTATCCCAGTGAGAGTCAGTGTGTGTGGAACCCGTACCCCAGTGAGAGTCAGTGTGTGTGGAACCCGTACCCCAGTGAGAGTCAGTGTGTGTGGAACCCGTACCCCAGTGAGAGTCAGTGTGTGTGGAACCCGTACCCCAGTGAGAGTCAGTGTGTGTGGATCCCGTACCCCAGTGAGAGTCAGTGTGTGTGGAACCCGTACCCTAGTGAGAGTCAGTGTGTGTGGAACCCGTACCCCAGTGAGAGTCAGTGTGTGTGGAACCCGTACCCCAGTGAGAGTCAGTGTGTGTGGAATCCTTACCCCAGTGAGAGTCAGTGTGTGTGGAACCCGCACCCCAGTGAGAGACAGTGTGTGTGGAACCCGTACCCCAGTGAGAGTCAGTGTGTGTGGAATCCGTACCCCAGTGAGAGTCAGTGTGTGTGGAATCCTTACCCCAGTGAGAGTCAGTGTGTGTTGAACCCGTACCCCAGTGAGAGTCAGTGTGTGTGGAACCCGTACCCCAGTGAGAGTCAGTGTGTGTGGAACCCGTACCCCAGTGAGAGTCAGTGTGTGTGGAACCCTTAGCCCAGTGAGAGTCATTGTGTGTGGAATCCGTACCCCAGTGAGAGACAGTGTGTGTGGAACCCGTACCCCAGTGAGAGTCAGTGTGTGTGGAATCCTTACCCCAGTGAGAGTCAGTGTGTGTGGAACCCGTACCCCAGTGAGAGACAGTGTGTGTGGAACCCGTACCCCAGTGAGAGTCAGTGTGTGTGGAATCCTTACCCCAGTGAGAGTCAGTGTGTGTGGAACCCGTACCCCAGTGAGAGTCAGTGTGTGTGGAACCCGTACCCCAGTGAGAATCAGTGTGTGTGGAATCCGTACCCCAGTGAGAGTCAGTGTGTGTGGAATCCTTACCCCAGTGAGAGTCAGTGTGTGTGGAACCCGTACCCCAGTGAGAGTCAGTGTGTGTGGAACCCATACCCCAGTGAGAGTCAGTGTGTGTTGAACCCGTACCCCAGTGAGAGTCAGTGTGTGTGGAACCCGTACCCCAGTGAGAGTCAGTGTGTGTGGAACCCGTACCCCAGTGAGAGTCAGTGTGTGTGGAACCCGTACCCCAGTGAGAGTCAGTGTGTGTGGAACCCTTACCCAAGTGAGAGTCAGTGTGTGTGGAACTCTTACCAGGGCGAGAGTCAGTGTGTGTTGAACCCGTACCCCAGTGAGAGTCAGTGTGTGTGGAACCGGTATCCCAGTGAGAGTCAGTGTGTGTGGAACCCTTACCCCAGTGAGAGTCAGTGTGTGTGGAACCCTTAATCCAGTGAGAGTCAGTGTGTGTGGAACCCGTAACCCAGCGAGAGTCAGTGTGTGTGGAACCCTTACCCAAGTGAGAGTCAGTGTGTGTGGAACCCTTACCAGGGCGAGAGTCAGTGTGTGTTGAATCCGTACCCCAGTGAGACTCAGTGTGTGTGGAACCTGTACCCCAGTGAGAGGCAGGTTGTGGGGAACCCGTACCCCAGTGAGAGGCAGGTTGTGGGGAACCCGTACCCCAGTGAGAGTCAGTGTGTGTGGAACCCTTACCCAAGTGAGAGTCAGTGTGTGTGGAACCCTTACCAGGGCGAGAGTCAGTGTGTGTTGAATCCGTACCCCAGTGAGAGTCAGTGTGTGTGGAACCCGTACCCCAGTGAGGGTCAGTGTGTGGGGAACCCGTACCCCAGTGAGAGTCAGTGTGTGTGGAACCTGTACCCCAGTGAGAGTTAGTATGTGTGGAACCCGTACCCTAGTGAGAGTCAGTGTGTGTGGAACCCGTACCCCAGTGAGAGTGAGTGTGTGTGGAACCCATACCCCAGTGAGAGTCAGTGTGTGTGGAACCCGTACCCCAGTGAGAGACAGTGTGTGTGGAACCCGTACCCCAGTGAGAGTCAGTGTGTGTGGAATCCTTACCCCAGTGAGTGTCAGTGTGTGTTGAACCCGTACCCCAGTGAGAGTCAGTGTGTGTGGAATCCTTACCCCAGTGAGAGTCAGTGTGTGTTGAACCCGTACCCCAGTGAGAGTCAGTGTGTGTTGAACCCGTACCCCAGTGAGAGTCAGTGTGTGTGGAATCCTTACCCCAGTGAGAGTCAGTGTGTGTGGAACCCGTACCCCAGTGAGAGTCAGTGTGTGTGGAACCCGTACCCCAGTGAGAGTCAGTGTGTGTGGAACCCGTACCCCAGTGAGAGTCAGTGTGTGTGGAACCTGTACCCCAGTGAGAGTTAGTATGTGTGGAACCCGTATCCTAGTGAGAGTCAGTGTGTGTGGAACCCGTACCCCAGTGAGAGTCAGTGTGTGTGGAACCCATACCCCAGTGAGAGTCAGTGTGTGTGGAACCCGTACCCCAGTGAGAGTCAGTGTGTGTGGAATCCTTACCCCTGTGAGAGTCAGTGTGTGTGGAACTCGTACCCCAGTGAGAGACAGTGTGTGTGGAACCCGTACCCCAGTGAGAGTCAGTGTGTGTGGAATCCTTACCCCAGTGAGAGTCAGTGTGTGTGGAACCCGTACCCCAGTGAGAGTCAGTGTGTGTGGAACCCGTACCCCAGTGAGAGTCAGTGTGTGTGGAATCCGTACCCCAGTGAGAGTCAGTGTGTGTGGAATCCTTACCCCAGTGAGAGTCAGAGTGTGTGGAATCCTTACCCCAGTGAGTGTCAGTGTGTGTTGAACCCGTACCCCAGTGAGAGTCAGTGTGTGTGGAATCCTTACCCCAGTGAGAGTCAGTGTGTGTGGAACCCGTACCCCAGTGAGATTCAGTGTGTGTGGAACCCGTACCCCAGTGAGAGTCATTGTGTGTGGAATCCTTACCCCAGTGAGAGTCAGTGTGTGTGGAACCCGTACCCCAGTGAGAGTCAGTGTGTGTGGAACCCGTACCCCAGTGAGAGTCAGTGTGTGTGGAACCCGTACCACAGTGAGAGTCATTGTGTGTGGAATCCTTACCCCAGTGAGAGTCAGTGTGTGTGGAACCCGTACCCCAGTGAGAGTCAGTGTGTGTGGAACCCGTACCCCAGTGAGAGTCAGTGTGTGTGGAACCCGTACCCCAGTGAGAGTCAGTGTGTGTGGAACCCGTACCCCAGTGAGAGTCAGTGTGTGTGGATCCCGTACCCCAGTGAGAGTCAGTGTGTGTGGAACCCGTACCCCAGTGAGAGTCAGTGTGTGTGGAACCTGTACCCCAGTGAGAGTTAGTATGTGTGGAACCCGTACCCTAGTGAGAGTCAGTCTGTGTGGAACCCGTACCCCAGTGAGAGTCAGTGTGTGTGGAACCCGTACCCCAGTGAGAGTCAGTGTGTGTGGAATCCTTACCCCAGTGAGAGTCAGTGTGTGTGGAACCCGTACCCCAGTGAGAGACAGTGTGTGTGGAACCCGTACCCCAGTGAGAGTCAGTGTGTGTGGAATCCTTACCCCAGTGAGAGTCAGTGTGTGTGGAACCCGTACCCCAGTGAGAGTCAGTGTGTGTGGAACCCGTACCCCAGTGAGAGTCAGTGTGTGTGGAATCCTTACCCCAGTGAGAGTCAGTGTGTGTGGAATCCTTACCCCAGTGAGAGTCAGTGTGTGTGGAATCCTTACCCCAGTGAGTGTCAGTGGGTGTTGAACCCGTACCCCAGTGAGAGTCAGTGTGTGTGGAATCCTTACCCCAGTGAGAGTCAGTGTGTGTGGAATCCTTACCCCAGTGAGTGTCAGTGTGTGTTGAACCCGTACCCCAGTGAGAGTCAGTGTGTGTGGAATCCTTACCCCAGTGAGAGTCAGTGTGTGTGGAACCCGTACCCCAGTGAGAGGCAGTGTGTGTGGAACCCGTACCCCAGTGAGAGTCAGTGTGTGTGGATCCCGTACCCCAGTGAGAGTCAGTGTGTGTGGAACCCGTACACCAGTGAGAGTCAGTGTGTGTGGAACCCGTACCCCAGTGAGAGTCAGTGTGTGTGGAACCCGTACCCCAGTGAGAGTCAGTGTGTGTGGATCCCGTACCCCAGTGAGAGTCAGTGTGTGTGGAACCCGTACCCCAGTGAGAGTCAGTGTGTGTGGATCCCGTACCCCAGTGAGAGTCAGTGTGTGTGGAACCCGTACCCCAGTGAGAGTTAGTATGTGTGGAACCCGTACCCCAGTGAGAGTCAGTGTGTGTGGAACCCGTACCCCAGTGAGAGTCAGTGTGTGTGGAACACGTACCTCAGTGAGAGACAGTGTGTGTGGAACCCGTACCCCAGTGAGAGTCAGTGTGTGGAATCCTTACCCCAGTGAGAGTCAGTGTGTGTTGAACCCGTACCCCAGTGAGAGTCAGTGTGTGTGGAATCCTTACCCCAGTGAGAGTCAGTGTGTGTTGAACCCGTACCCCAGTTAGAGTCAGTGTGTGTGGAATCCTTACCCCAGTGAGTGTCAGTGTGTGTGGAACCCGTACCCCAGTGAGAGTCAGTGTGTGTGGAACCCGTACCCCAGTGAGAGTCAGTGTGTGTTGAACCCGTACCCCAGTGAGAGTCGGTGTGTGTGGAACCCGTACCCCAGTGAGAGTCAGTGTGTGTGGAACCCGTACCCCAGTGAGAGTCAGTGTGTGTGGAACCCGTACACCAGTGAGAGTCATTGTGTGTGGAATCCTTACCCCAGTGAGAGTCAGTGTGTGTGGAACCCGTACCCCAGTGAGAGTCAGTGTGTGTGGAACCCGTACCCCAGTGAGAGTCAGTGTGTGTGGAACCCGTACCCCGGTGAGAGTCAGTGTGTGTGGAACCCGTACCCCAGTGAGAGTCAGTGTGTGTGGAGCCCGTACCCCAGTGAGAGTCAGTGTGTGTGGAACCCGTACCCCAGTGAGAGTCAGTGTGTGTGGAACCCGTACCCCAGTGAGAGTCAGTGTGTGTGGAACCCGTACCCCAGTGAGAGTCAGTGTGTGTGCAACCCGTACCCCAGTGAGAGTCAGTGTGTGTGGAACCCGTACCCCAGGGAGAGTCAGTGTGTGTGGAGCCCGTACCCCAGTGAGAGTCAGTGTGTGTGGAACCCGTACCCCGGTGAGAGTCAGTGTGTGTGGAACCCGTACCCCAGTGAGAGTCAGTGTGTGTGGAACCCGTACCCCGGTGAGAGTCAGTGTGTGTGGAACCCGTACCCCGGTGAGAGTCAGTGTGTGTGGAACCCGTACCCCGGTGAGAGTCAGTGTGTGTGGAACCCGTACCCCAGTGAGAGTCAGTGTGTGTGGAACCCGTACCCCAGTGAGAGTCAGTGTGTGTGGAACCCGTACCCCAGTGAGAGTCAGTGTGTGTGGAACCCGTACCCCAGTGAGAGTCAGTGTGTGTGGAACCCAAACCCCAGTGAGAGTCAGTGTGTGTGGAACCCGTACCCCAGTGAGAGTCAGTGTGTGTGGAACCCGTACCCCAGTGAGAGTCAGTGTGTGTGGAACCCGTACCCCAGTGAGAGTCAGTGTGTGTGGAACCCGTACCCCAGTGAGAGTCAGTGTGTGTGGAACCCGTACCCCAGTGAGAGTCAGTGTGTGTGGAACCTGTACCCCAGTGAGAGTTAGTATGTGTGGAAGCCGTACCCTAGTGAGAGTCAGTGTGTGTGGAACCCGTACCCCAGTGAGAGTCAGTGTGTGTGGAACCCGTACCCCAGTGAGAGTCAGTGTGTGTGGAATCCTTACCCCAGTGAGAGTCAGTGTGTGTGGAACCCGCACCCCAGTGAGAGACAGTGTGTGTGGAACCCGTACCCCAGTGAGAGACAGTGTGTGTTGAACCCGTACCCCAGTGAGAGTCAGTGTGTGTGGAATCCTTACCCCAGTGAGAGTCAGTGTGTGTGGAACCCGCACCCCAGTGAGAGACAGTGTGTGTGGAACCCGTACCCCAGTGAGAGTCAGTGTGTGTGGAATCCTTACCCCAGTGAGAGTCAGTGTGTGAGGAACCCGTACCCCAGTGAGAGTCAGTGTGTGTGGAACCCGTACCCCAGTGAGAGTCAGTGTGTGTGGAACCCGTACCCCAGAGAGAGTCAGTGTGTGTGGAATCCGTACCCCAGTGAGAGTCAGTGTGTGTGGAATCCTTACCCCAGTGAGAGTCAGTGTGTGTGGAATCCTTACCCCAGTGAGAGTCAGTGTGTGTTGAACCCGTTCCCCAGTGAGAGTCAGTGTGTGTGGAATCCTTACCCCAGTGAGAGTCAGTGTGTGTGGAACCCGTACCCCAGTGAGAGTCAGTGTGTGTGGAACCCGTACCCCAGTGAGAGACAGTGTGTGTGGAATCCGTACCCCAGTGAGAGTCATTGTGTGTGGAATCCTTACCCCAGTGAGAGTCAGTGTGTGTGGAACCCGTACCCCAGTGAGAGTCAGTGTGTGTGGAACCCGTACCCCAGTGAGAGTCAGTGTGTGTGGAACCTGTACCCCAGTGAGAGTCAGTGTGTGTGGAACCCGTACCCCAGTGAGAGTCAGTGTGTGTGGAACCCGTACCCCAGTGAGAGTTAGTATGTGTGGAACCCGTACCCTAGTGAGAGTCAATGTGTGTGGAACCCGTACCCCAGTGAGAGTCAGTGTGTGTGGAACCCTTAATCCAGTGAGAGTCAGTGTGTGTGGAACCCTTACCCAAGTGAGAGTCAGTGTGTGTGGAACCCTTACCAGGGCGAGAGTCGGTGTGTGTTGAATCCGTACCCCAGTGAGAGTCAGTGTGTGTGGAACCTGTACCCCAGTGAGAGGCAGGTTGTGGGGAACCCGTACCCCAGTGAGAGGCAGGTTGTGGGGAACCCGTACCCCAGTGAGAGTCAGTGTGTGTGGAACCCGTACCCCAGTGAGAGTCAGTGTGTGTGGAACCTGTACCCCAGTGAGAGTTAGTATGTGTGGAACCCGTACCCTAGTGAGAGTCAATGTGTGTGGAACCCGTACCCCAGTGAGAGTCAGTGTGTGTGGAACCCGTACCCCAGTGAGGGTCAGTGTGTGTGGAACCCGTACCCCAGTGAGAGTCATTGTGTGTGGAATCCTTACCCCAGTGAGAGTGAGTGTGTGTGGAACACGTACCCCAGTGAGAGTCTGTGTGTGTGGAACCCGTACCCCAGTGAGAGTCAGTGTGTGTGGAACCCGTACCCCAGTGAGAGACAGTGTGTGTGGAACCCGTACCCCAGTGAGAGTCAGTGTGTGTGGAATCCTTACCCTAGTGAGAGTCAGTGTGTGTGGAATCCTTACCCCAGTGAGTGTCAGTGTGTGTGGAACCCGTATCCCAGTGAGTGTCAGTGTGTGTTGAACCCGTACCCCAGTGAGAGTCAGTGTGTGTGGAATCCTTACCCCAGTGAGAGTCAGTGTGTGTTGAACCCGTACCCCAGTGAGAGTCAGTGTGTGTGGAACCCGTACCCCAGTGAGAGTCAGTGTGAGTGGAACCCGTACTGCAGTGAGAGTCATTGTGTGTGGAACCCGTACCCCAGTGAGAGTCAGTGTGTGTGGAACCCGTACCCCAGTGAGAGTCAGTGTGTGTGGAACCCGTACCCCAGTGAGAGTCAGTATGTGTGGAACCAGAACCCCAGTGAGAGTCAGTGTGTGTGGATCCCGTACCCCAGTGAGAGTCAGTGTGTGTGGAACCCGTACCCCAGTGAGAGTCAGTGTGTGTGGAACCCGTACCCCAGTGAGAGTCAGTGTGTGTGGAATACTTACCCCAGTGAGAGTCAGTGTGTGTGGAACACGTACCCCAGTGAGAGACAGTGTGTGTGGAACCCGTACCCCAGTGAGAGTCAGTGTGTGGAATCCTTACCCCAGTGAGAGTCAGTGTGTGTGGAACCCGTACCCCAGTGAGAGTCAGTGTGTGTGGAACCCGTACCCCAGTGAGTGTCAGTGTGTGTGGAATCCGTACCCCAGTGAGAGTCAGTGTGTGTGGAATCCTTACCCCAGTGAGAGTCAGTGTGTGTGGAACCCGTACCCCAGTGAGAGTCAGTGTGTGTGGAATCCTTACCCCAGTGAGTGTCAGTGTGTGTTGAACCCGTACCCCAGTGAGAGTCAGTGTGTGTGGAACCCGTACCCCAGTGAGAGTCAGTGTGTGTGGAACCCGTACCCCAGTGAGAGTCAGTGTGTGTTGAACCCGTACCCCAGTGAGAGTCAGTGTGTGTGGAACCCGTACCCCAGTGAGAGTCAGTGTGTGTGGAACCCGTACCGCAGTGAGAGTCATTGTGTGTGGAATCCTTATCCCAGTGAGAGTCAGTGTGTGTGGAACCCGTACCCCAGTGAGAGTCAGTGTGTGTGGAACCCGTACCCCAGTGAGAGTCAGTGTGTGTGGAACCCGTACCCCAGTGAGAGTCAGTGTGTGTGGAACCCGTACCCCAGTGAGAGTCAGTGTGTGTGGATCCCGTACCCCAGTGAGAGTCAGTGTGTGTGGAACCCGTACCCTAGTGAGAGTCAGTGTGTGTGGAACCCGTACCCCAGTGAGAGTCAGTGTGTGTGGAACCCGTACCCCAGTGAGAGTCAGTGTGTGTGGAATCCTTACCCCAGTGAGAGTCAGTGTGTGTGGAACCCGCACCCCAGTGAGAGACAGTGTGTGTGGAACCCGTACCCCAGTGAGAGTCAGTGTGTGTGGAATCCGTACCCCAGTGAGAGTCAGTGTGTGTGGAATCCTTACCCCAGTGAGAGTCAGTGTGTGTTGAACCCGTACCCCAGTGAGAGTCAGTGTGTGTGGAACCCGTACCCCAGTGAGAGTCAGTGTGTGTGGAACCCGTACCCCAGTGAGAGTCAGTGTGTGTGGAACCCTTAGCCCAGTGAGAGTCATTGTGTGTGGAATCCGTACCCCAGTGAGAGACAGTGTGTGTGGAACCCGTACCCCAGTGAGAGTCAGTGTGTGTGGAATCCTTACCCCAGTGAGAGTCAGTGTGTGTGGAACCCGTACCCCAGTGAGAGACAGTGTGTGTGGAACCCGTACCCCAGTGAGAGACAGTGTGTGTGGAACCCGTACCCCAGTGAGAGTCAGTGTGTGTGGAATCCTTACCCCAGTGAGAGTCAGTGTGTGTGGAACCCGTACCCCAGTGAGAGTCAGTGTGTGTGGAACCCATACCCCAGTGAGAGTCAGTGTGTGTGGAACCCGTACCCCAGTGAGAGACAGTGTGTGTGGAACCCGTACCCCAGTGAGAGTCAGTGTGTGTGGAATCCTTACCCCAGTGAGTGTCAGTGTGTGTTGAACCCGTACCCCAGTGAGAGTCAGTGTGTGTGGAATCCTTACCCCAGTGAGAGTCAGTGTGTGTTGAACCCGTACCCCAGTGAGAGTCAGTGTGTGTTGAACCCGTACCCCAGTGAGAGTCAGTGTGTGTGGAATCCTTACCCCAGTGAGAGTCAGTGTGTGTGGAACCCGTACCCCAGTGAGAGTCAGTGTGTGTGGAACCCGTACCGCAGTGAGAGTCATTGTGTGTGGAATCCTTACCCCAGTGAGAGTCAGTGTGTGTGGAACCTGTACCCCAGTGAGAGTTAGTATGTGTGGAACCCGTATCCTAGTGAGAGTCAGTGTGTGTGGAACCCGTACCCCAGTGAGAGTCAGTGTGTGTGGAACCCATACCCCAGTGAGAGTCAGTGTGTGTGGAACCCGTACCCCAGTGAGAGTCAGTGTGTGTGGAATCCTTACCCCTGTGAGAGTCAGTGTGTGTGGAACTCGTACCCCAGTGAGAGACAGTGTGTGTGGAACCCGTACCCCATTGAGAGTCAGTGTGTGTGGAATCCTTACCCCAGTGAGAGTCAGTGTGTGTGGAACCCGTACCCCAGTGAGAGTCAGTGTGTGTGGAACCCGTACCCCAGTGAGAGTCAGTGTGTGTGGAATCCGTACCCCAGTGAGAGTCAGTGTGTGTGGAATCCTTACCCCAGTGAGAGTCAGTGTGTGTGGAATCCTTACCCCAGTGAGTGTCAGTGTGTGTTGAACCCGTACCCCAGTGAGAGTCAGTGTGTGTGGAATCCTTACCCCAGTGAGAGTCAGTGTGTGTGGAACCCGTACCCCAGTGAGATTCAGTGTGTGTGGAACCCGTACCCCAGTGAGAGTCATTGTGTGTGGAATCCTTACCCCAGTGAGAGTCAGTGTGTGTGGAACCCGTACCCCAGTGAGAGTCAGTGTGTGTGGAATCCTTACCCCAGTGAGAGTCAGTGTGTGTTGAACCCGTACCCCAGTGAGAGTCAGTGTGTGTGGAACCCGTACCCCAGTGAGAGTCAGTGTGTGTGGAACCCGTACCACAGTGAGAGTCATTGTGTGTGGAATCCTTACCCCAGTGAGAGTCAGTGTGTGTGGAACCCGTACCCCAGTGAGAGTCAGTGTGTGTGGAACCCGTACCCCAGTGAGAGTCAGTGTGTGTGGAACCCGTACCCCAGTGAGAGTCAGTGTGTGTGGAACCCGTACCCCAGTGAGAGTCAGTGTGTGTGGATCCCGTACCCCAGTGAGAGTCAGTGTGTGTGGAACCCGTACCCCAGTGAGAGTCAGTGTGTGTGGAACCTGTACCCCAGTGAGAGTTAGTATGTGTGGAACCCGTACCCTAGTGAGAGTCAGTCTGTGTGGAACCCGTACCCCAGTGAGAGTCAGTGTGTGTGGAACCCGTACCCCAGTGAGAGTCAGTGTGTGTGGAATCCTTACCCCAGTGAGAGTCAGTGTGTGTGGAACCCGTACCCCAGTGAGAGACAGTGTGTGTGGAACCCGTACCCCAGTGAGAGTCAGTGTGTGTGGAATCCTTACCCCAGTGAGAGTCAGTGTGTGTGGAACCCGTACCCCAGTGAGAGTCAGTGTGTGTGGAATCCGTACCCCAGTGAGAGTCAGTGTGTGTGGAATCCTTACCCCAGTGAGAGTCAGTGTGTGTGGAATCCTTACCCCAGTGAGAGTCAGTGTGTGTGGAATCCTTACCCCAGTGAGTGTCAGTGGGTGTTGAACCCGTACCCCAGTGAGAGTCAGTGTGTGTGGAATCCTTACCCCAGTGAGAGTCAGTGTGTGTGGAATCCTTACCCCAGTGAGTGTCAGTGTGTGTTGAACCCGTACCCCAGTGAGAGTCAGTGTGTGTGGAATCCTTACCCCAGTGAGAGTCAGTGTGTGTGGAACCCGTACCCCAGTGAGAGGCAGTGTGTGTGGAACCCGTACCCCAGTGAGAGTCAGTGTGTGTGGATCCCGTACCCCAGTGAGAGTCAGTGTGTGTGGAACCCGTACACCAGTGAGAGTCAGTGTGTGTGGAACCCGTACCCCAGTGAGAGTCAGTGTGTGTGGAACCCGTACCCCAGTGAGAGTCAGTGTGTGTGGATCCCGTACCCCAGTGAGAGTCAGTGTGTGTGGAACCCGTACCCCAGTGAGAGTCAGTGTGTGTGGATCCCGTACCCCAGTGAGAGTCAGTGTGTGTGGAACCCGTACCCCAGTGAGAGTTAGTATGTGTGGAACCCGTACCCCAGTGAGAGTCAGTGTGTGTGGAACCCGTACCCCAGTGAGAGTCAGTGTGTGTGGAACACGTACCCCAGTGAGAGACAGTGTGTGTGGAACCCGTACCCCAGTGAGAGTCAGTGTGTGGAATCCTTACCCCAGTGAGAGTCAGTGTGTGTGGAACCCGTACCCCAGTGAGAGTCAGTGTGTGTGGAATCCTTACCCCAGTGAGAGTCAGTGTGTGTTGAACCCGTACCCCAGTTAGAGTCAGTGTGTGTGGAATCCTTACCCCAGTGAGAGTCAGTGTGTGTGGAACCCGTACCCCAGTGAGAGTCAGTGTGTGTGGAACCCGTACCCCAGTGAGAGTCATTGTGTGTGGAATCCTTACCCCAGTGAGTGTCAGTGTGTGTGGAACCCGTACCCCAGTGAGAGTCAGTGTGTGTGGAACCCGTACCCCAGTGAGAGTCAGTGTGTGTTGAACCCGTACCCCAGTGAGAGTCAGTGTGTGTGGAACCCGTACCCCAGTGAGAGTCAGTGTGTGTGGAACCCGTACCCCAGTGAGAGTCAGTGTGTGTGGAACCCGTACCGCAGTGATAGTCATTGTGTGTGGAATCCTTACCCCAGTGAGAGTCAGTGTGTGTGGAACCCGTACCCCAGTGAGAGTCAGTGTGTGTGGAATCCTTACCCCAGTGAGAGTCAGTGTGTGTGGAACCCGTACCCCAGTGAGAGTCAGTGTGTGTGGAACCCGTACCCCAGTGAGAGTCAGTGTGTGTGGAACCCGTACCCCGGTGAGAGTCAGTGTGTGTGGAACCCGTACCCCAGTGAGAGTCAGTGTGTGTGGAGCCCGTACCCCAGTGAGAGTCAGTGTGTGTGGAACCCGTACCCCAGTGAGAGTCAGTGTGTGTGGAACCCGTACCCCAGTGAGAGTCAGTGTGTGTGGAACCCGTACCCCAGTGAGAGTCAGTGTGTGTGGAACCCGTACCCCAGTGAGAGTCAGTGTGTGTGGAACCCGTACCCCAGGGAGAGTCAGTGTGTGTGGAGCCCGTACCCCAGTGAGAGTCAGTGTGTGTGGAACCCGTACCCCGGTGAGAGTCAGTGTGTGTGGAACCCGTACCCCAGTGAGAGTCAGTGTGTGTGGAACCCGTACCCCGGTGAGAGTCAGTGTGTGTGGAACCCGTACCCCAGTGAGAGTCAGTGTGTGTGGAACCCGTACCCCGGTGAGAGTCAGTGTGTGTGGAACCCGTACCCCAGTGAGAGTCAGTGTGTGTGGAACCCGTACCCCAGTGAGAGTCAGTGTGTGTGGAACCCGTACCCCAGTGAGAGTCAGTGTGTGTGGAACCCGTACCCCAGTGAGAGTCAGTGTGTGTGGAACCCGTACCCCAGTGAGAGTCAGTGTGTGTGGAACTCGTACCCCAGTGAGAGTCAGTGTGTGTGGAACCCGTACCCCAGTGAGAGTCAGTGTGTGTGGAACCCGTACCCCAGTGAGAGTCAGTGTGTGTGGAACCCGTACCCCAGTGAGAGTCAGTGTGTGTGGAACCCGTACCCCAGTGAGAGTCAGTGTGTGTGGAACCTGTACCCCAGTGAGAGTTAGTATGTGTGGAACCCGTACCCTAGTGAGAGTCAGTGTGTGTGGAACCCGTACCCCAGTGAGAGTCAGTGTGTGTGGAACCCGTACCCCAGTGAGAGTTAGTATGTGTGGAACCCGTACCCCAGTGAGAGTCAGTGTGTGTGGAACCCGTACCCCAGTGAGAGTCAGTGTGTGTGGAACACGTACCCCAGTGAGAGACAGTGTGTGTGGAACCCGTACCCCAGTGAGAGTCAGTGTGTGGAATCCTTACCCCAGTGAGAGTCAGTGTGTGTGGAACCCGTACCCCAGTGAGAGACAGTGTGTGTGGAACCCGTACCCCAGTGAGAGTCAGTGTGTGGAATCCTTACCCCAGTGAGAGTCAGTGTGTGTGGAACCCGTACCCCAGTGAGAGTCAGTGTGTGTGGAATCCTTACCCCAGTGAGAGTCAGTGTGTGTTGAACCCGTACCCCAGTTAGAGTCAGTGTGTGTGGAATCCTTACCCCAGTGAGAGACAGTGTGTGTGGAACCCGTACCCCAGTGAGAGTCAGTGTGTGGAATCCTTACCCCAGTGAGAGTCAGTGTGTGTGGAACCCGTACCCCAGTGAGAGACAGTGTGTGTGTGTAACCCGTACCCCAGTGAGAGTCAGTGTGTGGAATCCTTACCCCAGTGAGAGTCAGTGTGTGTGGAACCCGTACCCCAGTGAGAGTCAGTGTGTGTGGAATCCTTACCCCAGTGAGAGTCAGTGTGTGTTGAACCCGTACCCCAGTTAGAGTCAGTGTGTGTGGAATCCTTACCCCAGTGAGAGTCAGTGTGTGTGGAACCCGTACCCCAGTGAGAGTCAGTGTGTGTGGAACCCGTACCCCAGTGAGAGTCATTGTGTGTGGAATCCTTACCCCAGTGAGTGTCAGTGTGTGTGGAACCCGTACCCCAGTGAGAGTCAGTGTGTGTGGAACCCGTACCCCAGTGAGAGTCAGTGTGTGTTGAACCCGTACCCCAGTGAGAGTCAGTGTGTGTGGAACCCGTACCCCAGTGAGAGTCAGTGTGTGTGGAACCCGTACCCCAGTGAGAGTCAGTGTGTGTGGAACCCGTACCGCAGTGATAGTCATTGTGTGTGGAATCCTTACCCCAGTGAGAGTCAGTGTGTGTGGAACCCGTACCCCAGTGAGAGTCAGTGTGTGTGGAATCCTTACCCCAGTGAGAGTCAGTGTGTGTGGAACCCGTACCCCAGTGAGAGTCAGTGTGTGTGGAACCCGTACCCCAGTGAGAGTCAGTGTGTGTGGAACCCGTACCCCGGTGAGAGTCAGTGTGTGTGGAACCCGTACCCCAGTGAGAGTCAGTGTGTGTGGAGCCCGTACCCCAGTGAGAGTCAGTGTGTGTGGAACCCGTACCCCAGTGAGAGTCAGTGTGTGTGGAACCCGTACCCCAGTGAGAGTCAGTGTGTGTGGAACCCGTACCCCAGTGAGAGTCAGTGTGTGTGGAACCCGTACCCCAGTGAGAGTCAGTGTGTGTGGAACCCGTACCCCAGGGAGAGTCAGTGTGTGTGGAGCCCGTACCCCAGTGAGAGTCAGTGTGTGTGGAACCCGTACCCCGGTGAGAGTCAGTGTGTGTGGAACCCGTACCCCAGTGAGAGTCAGTGTGTGTGGAACCCGTACCCCGGTGAGAGTCAGTGTGTGTGGAACCCGTACCCCAGTGAGAGTCAGTGTGTGTGGAACCCGTACCCCGGTGAGAGTCAGTGTGTGTGGAACCCGTACCCCAGTGAGAGTCAGTGTGTGTGGAACCCGTACCCCAGTGAGAGTCAGTGTGTGTGGAACCCGTACCCCAGTGAGAGTCAGTGTGTGTGGAACCCGTACCCCAGTGAGAGTCAGTGTGTGTGGAACCCGTACCCCAGTGAGAGTCAGTGTGTGTGGAACCCGTACCCCAGTGAGAGTCAGTGTGTGTGGAACCCGTACCCCAGTGAGAGTCAGTGTGTGTGGAACCCGTACCCCAGTGAGAGTCAGTGTGTGTGGAACCCGTACCCCAGTGAGAGTCAGTGTGTGTGGAACCCGTACCCCAGTGAGAGTCAGTGTGTGTGGAACCTGTACCCCAGTGAGAGTTAGTATGTGTGGAACCCGTACCCTAGTGAGAGTCAGTGTGTGTGGAACCCGTACCCCAGTGAGAGTCAGTGTGTGTGGAACCCGTACCCCAGTGAGAGTCAGTGTGTGTGGAATCCTTACCCCAGTGAGAGTCAGTGTGTGTGGAACCCGCACCCCAGTGAGAGACAGTGTGTGTGGAACCCGTACCCCAGTGAGAGACAGTGTGTGTTGAACCCGTACCCCAGTGAGAGTCAGTGTGTGTGGAATCCTTACCCCAGTGAGAGTCAGTGTGTGTGGAACCCGCACCCCAGTGAGAGACAGTGTGTGTGGAACCCGTACCCCAGTGAGAGTCAGTGTGTGTGGAATCCTTACCCCAGTGAGAGTCAGTGTGTGAGGAACCCGTACCCCAGTGAGAGTCAGTGTGTGTGGAA
This sequence comes from Heterodontus francisci, assembly GCF_036365525.1. Classification (NCBI taxonomy): domain Eukaryota; kingdom Metazoa; phylum Chordata; class Chondrichthyes; order Heterodontiformes; family Heterodontidae; genus Heterodontus; species Heterodontus francisci. Next base: position 32,112,582 of record NC_090409.1, on the reverse strand, counting down.
CCCGTACCCCAGTGAGAGTCAGTGTGTGTGGAACCCGTACCCCAGAGAGAGTCAGTGTGTGTGGAATCCGTACCCCAGTGAGAGTCAGTGTGTGTGGAATCCTTACCCCAGTGAGAGTCAGTGTGTGTGGAATCCTTACCCCAGTGAGAGTCAGTGTGTGTTGAACCCGTTCCCCAGTGAGAGTCAGTGTGTGTGGAATCCTTACCCCAGTGAGAGTCAGTGTGTGTGGAACCCGTACCCCAGTGAGAGTCAGTGTGTGTGGAACCCGTACCCCAGTGAGAGACAGTGTGTGTGGAATCCGTACCCCAGTGAGAGTCATTGTGTGTGGAATCCTTACCCCAGTGAGAGTCAGTGTGTGTGGAACCCGTACCCCAGTGAGAGTCAGTGTGTGTGGAACCCGTACCCCAGTGAGAGTCAGTGTGTGTGGAACCTGTACCCCAGTGAGAGTCAGTGTGTGTGGAACCCGTACCCCAGTGAGAGTCAGTGTGTGTGGAACCCGTACCCCAGTGAGAGTCAGTGTGTGTGGAACCCGTACCCCAGTGAGAGTCAGTGTGTGTGGAATCCTTACCCCAGTGAGAGTCAGTGTGTGTTGAACCCGTACCCCAGTGAGAGTCAGTGTGTGTGGAACCCGTACCCCAGTGAGAGTCAGTGTGTGTGGAACCCGTACCGCAGTGATAGTCATTGTGTGTGGAATCCTTACCCCAGTGAGAGTCAGTGTGTGTTGAACCCGTACCCCAGTGAGAGTCAGTGTGTGTGGAACCCGTACCCCAGTGAGAGTCAGTGTGTGTCGAACCCGTACCCCAGTGAGAGTCAGTGTGTGTGGAACCCGTACCCCAGTGAGAGTCAGTGTGTGTGGAACCCGTACCCCAGTGAGAGTCAGTGTGTGTGGAATCCTTACCCCAGTGAGAGTCAGTGTGTGTTGAACCCGTACCCCAGTGAGAGTCAGTGTGTGTGGAACCCGTACCACAGTGAGAGTCATTGTGTGTGGAATCCTTACCCCAGTGAGAGTCAGTGTGTGTGGAACCCGTACCCCAGTGAGAGTCAGTGTGTGTGGAACCCGTACCCCAGTGAGAGTCAGTGTGTGTGGAACCCGTACCCCAGTGAGAGTCAGTGTGTGTGGAACCCGTACCCCAGTGAGAGTCAGTGTGTGTGGATCCCGTACCCCAGTGAGAGTCAGTGTGTGTGGAACCCGTACCCCAGTGAGAGTCAGTGTGTGTGGAACCTGTACCCCAGTGAGAGTTAGTATGTGTGGAACCCGTACCCCAGTGAGAGTCAGTGTGTGGAATCCTTACCCCAGTGAGAGTCAGTGTGTGTGGAACCCGTACCCCAGTGAGAGTCAGTGTGTGTGGAATCCTTACCCCAGTGAGAGTCAGTGTGTGTTGAACCCGTACCCCAGTTAGAGTCAGTGTGTGTGGAATCCTTACCCCAGTGAGAGTCAGTGTGTGTGGAACCCGTACCCCAGTGAGAGTCAGTGTGTGTGGAACCCGTACCCCAGTGAGAGTCATTGTGTGTGGAATCCTTACCCCAGTGAGTGTCAGTGTGTGTGGAACCCGTACCCCAGTGAGAGTCAGTGTGTGTGGAACCCGTACCCCAGTGAGAGTCAGTGTGTGTGGAACCCGTACCCCAGTGAGAGTCAGTGTGTGTGGAACCCGTACCCCAGTGAGAGTCAGTGTGTGTTGAACCCGTACCCCAGTGAGAGTCAGTGTGTGTGGAACCCGTACCCCAGTGAGAGTCAGTGTGTGTGGAACCCGTACCCCAGTGAGAGTCAGTGTGTGTGGAACCCGTACCGCAGTGATAGTCATTGTGTGTGGAATCCTTACCCCAGTGAGAGTCAGTGTGTGTGGAACCCGTACCCCAGTGAGAGTCAGTGTGTGTGGAATCCTTACCCCAGTGAGAGTCAGTGTGTGTGGAACCCGTACCCCAGTGAGAGTCAGTGTGTGTGGAACCCGTACCCCAGTGAGAGTCAGTGTGTGTGGAACCCGTACCCCGGTGAGAGTCAGTGTGTGTGGAACCCGTACCCCAGTGAGAGTCAGTGTGTGTGGAGCCCGTACCCCAGTGAGAGTCAGTGTGTGTGGAACCCGTACCCCAGTGAGAGTCAGTGTGTGTGGAACCCGTACCCCAGTGAGAGTCAGTGTGTGTGGAACCCGTACCCCAGTGAGAGTCAGTGTGTGTGGAACCCGTACCCCAGTGAGAGTCAGTGTGTGTGGAACCCGTACCCCAGTGAGAGTCAGTGTGTGTGGAGCCCGTACCCCAGTGAGAGTCAGTGTGTGTGGAACCCGTACCCCAGTGAGAGTCAGTGTGTGTGGAACCCGTACCCCAGTGAGAGTCAGTGTGTGTGGAACCCGTACCCCAGTGAGAGTCAGTGTGTGTGGAACCCGTACCCCAGGGAGAGTCAGTGTGTGTGGAGCCCGTACCCCAGTGAGAGTCAGTGTGTGTGGAACCCGTACCCCGGTGAGAGTCAGTGTGTGTGGAACCCGTACCCCAGTGAGAGTCAGTGTGTGTGGAACCCGTACCCCGGTGAGAGTCAGTGTGTGTGGAACCCGTACCCCAGTGAGAGTCAGTGTGTGTGGAACCCGTACACCGGTGAGAGTCAGTGTGTGTGGAACCCGTACCCCGGTGAGAGTCAGTGTGTGTGGAACCCGTACCCCAGTGAGAGTCAGTGTGTGTGGAACCCGTACCCCAGTGAGAGTCAGTGTGTGTGGAACCCGTACCCCAGTGAGAGTCAGTGTGTGTGGAACCCGTACCCCAGTGAGAGTCAGTGTGTGTGGAACCCGTACCCCAGTGAGAGTCAGTGTGTGTGGAACCCGTACCCCAGTGAGAGTCAGTGTGTGTGGAACCCGTACCCCAGTGAGAGTCAGTGTGTGTGGAACCCGTACCCCAGTGAGAGTCAGTGTGTGTGGAACCCGTACCCCAGTGAGAGTCAGTGTGTGTGGAACCCGTACCCCAGTGAGAGTCAGTGTGTGTGGAACCTGTACCCCAGTGAGAGTTAGTATGTGTGGAACCCGTACCCTAGTGAGAGTCAGTGTGTGTGGAACCCGTACCCCAGTGAGAGTCAGTGTGTGTGGAACCCGTACCCCAGTGAGAGTCAGTGTGTGTGGAATCCTTACCCCAGTGAGAGTCAGTGTGTGTGGAACCCGCACCCCAGTGAGAGACAGTGTGTGTGGAACCCGTACCCCAGTGAGAGACAGTGTGTGTTGAACCCGTACCCCAGTGAGAGTCAGTGTGTGTGGAATCCTTACCCCAGTGAGAGTCAGTGTGTGTGGAACCCGCACCCCAGTGAGAGACAGTGTGTGTGGAACCCGTACCCCAGTGAGAGTCAGTGTGTGTGGAATCCTTACCCCAGTGAGAGTCAGTGTGTGTGGAATCCTTACCCCAGTGAGAGTCAGTGTGTGTGGAACCCGCACCCCAGTGAGAGACAGTGTGTGTGGAACCCGTACCCCAGTGAGAGTCAGTGTGTGTGGAATCCTTACCCCAGTGAGAGTCAGTGTGTGAGGAACCCGTACCCCAGTGAGAGTCAGTGTGTGTGGAACCCGTACCCCAGTGAGAGTCAGTGTGTGTGGAACCCGTACCCCAGAGAGAGTCAGTGTGTGTGGAATCCGTACCCCAGTGAGAGTCAGTGTGTGTGGAATCCTTACCCCAGTGAGAGTCAGTGTGTGTGGAATCCTTACCCCAGTGAGAGTCAGTGTGTGTTGAACCCGTTCCCCAGTGAGAGTCAGTGTGTGTGGAATCCTTACCCCAGTGAGAGTCAGTGTGTGTGGAACCCGTACCCCAGTGAGAGTCAGTGTGTGTGGAACCCGTACCCCAGTGAGAGACAGTGTGTGTGGAATCCGTACCCCAGTGAGAGTCATTGTGTGTGGAATCCTTACCCCAGTGAGAGTCAGTGTGTGTGGAACCCGTACCCCAGTGAGAGTCAGTGTGTGTGGAACCCGTACCCCAGTGAGAGTCAGTGTGTGTGGAACCTGTACCCCAGTGAGAGTCAGTGTGTGTGGAACCCGTACCCCAGTGAGTGTCAGTGTGTGTGGAACCCGTACCCCAGTGAGAGTCAGTGTGTGTGGAACCCGTACCCCAGTGAGAGTCAGTGTGTGTGGAATCCTTACCCCAGTGAGAGTCAGTGTGTGTTGAACCCGTACCCCAGTGAGAGTCAGTGTGTGTGGAACCCGTACCCCAGTGAGAGTCAGTGTGTGTGGAACCCGTACCGCAGTGATAGTCATTGTGTGTGGAATCCTTACCCCAGTGAGAGTCAGTGTGTGTTGAACCCGTACCCCAGTGAGAGTCAGTGTGTGTGGAACCCGTACCCCAGTGAGAGTCAGTGTGTGTCGAACCCGTACCCCAGTGAGAGTCAGTGTGTGTGGAACCCGTACCCCAGTGAGAGTCAGTGTGTGTGGAACCCGTACCCCAGTGAGAGTCAGTGTGTGTGGAATCCTTACCCCAGTGAGAGTCAGTGTGTGTTGAACCCGTACCCCAGTGAGAGTCAGTGTGTGTGGAACCCGTACCACAGTGAGAGTCATTGTGTGTGGAATCCTTACCCCAGTGAGAGTCAGTGTGTGTGGAACCCGTACCCCAGTGAGAGTCAGTGTGTGTGGAACCCGTACCCCAGTGAGAGTCAGTGTGTGTGGAACCCGTACCCCAGTGAGAGTCAGTGTGTGTGGATCCCGTACCCCAGTGAGAGTCAGTGTGTGTGGAACCCGTACCCCAGTGAGAGTCAGTGTGTGTGGAACCTGTACCCCAGTGAGAGTTAGTATGTGTGGAACCCGTACCCTAGTGAGAGTCAGTCTGTGTGGAACCCGTACCCCAGTGAGAGTCAGTGTGTGTGGAACCCGTACCCCAGTGAGAGTCAGTGTGTGTGGAATCCTTACCCCAGTGAGAGTCAGTGTGTGTGGAACCCGTACCCCAGTGAGAGACAGTGTGTGTGGAACCCGTACCCCAGTGAGAGTCAGTGTGTGTGGAATCCTTACCCCAGTGAGAGTCAGTGTGTGTGGAACCCGTACCCCAGTGAGAGTCAGTGTGTGTGGAACCCGTACCCCAGTGAGAGTCAGTGTGTGTGGAATCCTTACCCCAGTGAGAGTCAGTGTGTGTGGAATCCTTACCCCAGTGAGAGTCAGTGTGTGTGGAATCCTTACCCCAGTGAGTGTCAGTGGGTGTTGAACCCGTACCCCAGTGAGAGTCAGTGTGTGTGGAATCCTTACCCCAGTGAGAGTCAGTGTGTGTGGAATCCTTACCCCAGTGAGTGTCAGTGTGTGTTGAACCCGTACCCCAGTGAGAGTCAGTGTGTGTGGAATCCTTACCCCAGTGAGAGTCAGTGTGTGTGGAACCCGTACCCCAGTGAGAGGCAGTGTGTGTGGAACCCGTACCCCAGTGAGAGTCAGTGTGTGTGGATCCCGTACCCCAGTGAGAGTCAGTGTGTGTGGAACCCGTACACCAGTGAGAGTCAGTGTGTGTGGAACCCGTACCCCAGTGAGAGTCAGTGTGTGTGGAACCCGTACCCCAGTGAGAGTCAGTGTGTGTGGATCCCGTACCCCAGTGAGAGTCAGTGTGTGTGGAACCCGTACCCCAGTGAGAGTCAGTGTGTGTGGATCCCGTACCCCAGTGAGAGTCAGTGTGTGTGGAACCCGTACCCCAGTGAGAGTTAGTATGTGTAGAACCCGTACCCCAGTGAGAGTCAGTGTGTGTGGAACCCGTACCCCAGTGAGAGTCAGTGTGTGTGGAACACGTACCCCAGTGAGAGACAGTGTGTGTGGAACCCGTACCCCAGTGAGAGTCAGTGTGTGGAATCCTTACCCCAGTGAGAGTCAGTGTGTGTGGAACCCGTACCCCAGTGAGAGTCAGTGTGTGTGGAATCCTTACCCCAGTGAGAGTCAGTGTGTGTTGAACCCGTACCCCAGTTAGAGTCAGTGTGTGTGGAATCCTTACCCCAGTGAGAGTCAGTGTGTGTGGAACCCGTACCCCAGTGAGAGTCAGTGTGTGTGGAACCCGTACCCCAGTGAGAGTCATTGTGTGTGGAATCCTTACCCCAGTGAGTGTCAGTGTGTGTGGAACCCGTACCCCAGTGAGAGTCAGTGTGTGTGGAACCCGTACCCCAGTGAGAGTCAGTGTGTGTTGAACCCGTACCCCAGTGAGAGTCAGTGTGTGTGGAACCCGTACCCCAGTGAGAGTCAGTGTGTGTGGAACCCGTACCCCAGTGAGAGTCAGTGTGTGTGGAACCCGTACCGCAGTGATAGTCATTGTGTGTGGAATCCTTACCCCAGTGAGAGTCAGTGTGTGTGGAACCCGTACCCCAGTGAGAGTCAGTGTGTGTGGAATCCTTACCCCAGTGAGAGTCAGTGTGTGTGGAACCCGTACCCCAGTGAGAGTCAGTGTGTGTGGAACCCGTACCCCAGTGAGAGTCAGTGTGTGTGGAACCCGTACCCCGGTGAGAGTCAGTGTGTGTGGAACCCGTACCCCAGTGAGAGTCAGTGTGTGTGGAGCCCGTACCCCAGTGAGAGTCAGTGTGTGTGGAACCCGTACCCCAGTGAGAGTCAGTGTGTGTGGAACCCGTACCCCAGTGAGAGTCAGTGTGTGTGGAACCCGTACCCCAGTGAGAGTCAGTGTGTGTGGAACCCGTACCCCAGTGAGAGTCAGTGTGTGTGGAACCCGTACCCCAGTGAGAGTCAGTGTGTGTGGAGCCCGTACCCCAGTGAGAGTCAGTGTGTGTGGAACCCGTACCCCAGTGAGAGTCAGTGTGTGTGGAACCCGTACCCCAGTGAGAGTCAGTGTGTGTGGAACCCGTACCCCAGTGAGAGTCAGTGTGTGTGGAACCCGTACCCCAGGGAGAGTCAGTGTGTGTGGAGCCCGTACCCCAGTGAGAGTCAGTGTGTGTGGAACCCGTACCCCGGTGAGAGTCAGTGTGTGTGGAACCCGTACCCCAGTGAGAGTCAGTGTGTGTGGAACCCGTACCCCGGTGAGAGTCAGTGTGTGTGGAACCCGTACCCCAGTGAGAGTCAGTGTGTGTGGAACCCGTACCCCAGTGAGAGTCAGTGTGTGTGGAACCCGTACCCCGGTGAGAGTCAGTGTGTGTGGAACCTGTACCCCGGTGAGAGTCAGTGTGTGTGGAACCCGTACCCCAGTGAGAGTCAGTGTGTGTGGAACCCGTACCCCAGTGAGAGTCAGTGTGTGTGGAACCCGTACCCCAGTGAGAGTCAGTGTGTGTGGAACCCGTACCCCAGTGAGAGTCAGTGTGTGTGGAACCCGTACCCCAGTGAGAGTCAGTGTGTGTGGAACCCGTACCCCAGTGAGAGTCAGTGTGTGTGGAACCCGTACCCCAGTGAGAGTCAGTGTGTGTGGAACCCGTACCCCAGTGAGAGTCAGTGTGTGTGGAACCCGTACCCCAGTGAGAGTCAGTGTGTGTGGAACCCGTACCCCAGTGAGAGTCAGTGTGTGTGGAACCTGTACCCCAGTGAGAGTTAGTATGTGTGGAACCCGTACCCTAGTGAGAGTCAGTGTGTGTGGAACCCGTACCCCAGTGAGAGTCAGTGTGTGTGGAACCCGTACCCCAGTGAGAGTCAGTGTGTGTGGAATCCTTACCCCAGTGAGAGTCAGTGTGTGTGGAACCCGCACCCCAGTGAGAGACAGTGTGTGTGGAACCCGTACCCCAGTGAGAGACAGTGTGTGTTGAACCCGTACCCCAGTGAGAGTCAGTGTGTGTGGAATCCTTACCCCAGTGAGAGTCAGTGTGTGTGGAACCCGCACCCCAGTGAGAGACAGTGTGTGTGGAACCCGTACCCCAGTGAGAGTCAGTGTGTGTGGAATCCTTACCCCAGTGAGAGTCAGTGTGTGAGGAACCCGTACCCCAGTGAGAGTCAGTGTGTGTGGAACCCGTACCCCAGTGAGAGTCAGTGTGTGTGGAACCCGTACCCCAGAGAGAGTCAGTGTGTGTGGAATCCGTACCCCAGTGAGAGTCAGTGTGTGTGGAATCCTTACCCCAGTGAGAGTCAGTGTGTGTGGAATCCTTACCCCAGTGAGAGTCAGTGTGTGTTGAACCCGTTCCCCAGTGAGAGTCAGTGTGTGTGGAATCCTTACCCCAGTGAGAGTCAGTGTGTGTGGAACCCGTACCCCAGTGAGAGTCAGTGTGTGTGGAACCCGTACCCCAGTGAGAGACAGTGTGTGTGGAATCCGTACCCCAGTGAGAGTCATTGTGTGTGGAATCCTTACCCCAGTGAGAGTCAGTGTGTGTGGAACCCGTACCCCAGTGAGAGTCAGTGTGTGTGGAACCCGTACCCCAGTGAGAGTCAGTGTGTGTGGAACCTGTACCCCAGTGAGAGTCAGTGTGTGTGGAACCCGTACCCCAGTGAGAGTCAGTGTGTGTGGAACCCGTACCCCAGTGAGAGTCAGTGTGTGTGGAACCCGTACCCCAGTGAGAGTCAGTGTGTGTGGAATCCTTACCCCAGTGAGAGTCAGTGTGTGTTGAACCCGTACCCCAGTGAGAGTCAGTGTGTGTGGAACCCGTACCCCAGTGAGAGTCAGTGTGTGTGGAACCCGTACCGCAGTGATAGTCATTGTGTGTGGAATCCTTACCCCAGTGAGAGTCAGTGTGTGTTGAACCCGTACCCCAGTGAGAGTCAGTGTGTGTGGAACCCGTACCCCAGTGAGAGTCAGTGTGTGTCGAACCCGTACCCCAGTGACAGTCAGTGTGTGTGGAACCCGTACCCCAGTGAGAGTCAGTGTGTGTGGATCCCGTACCCCAGTGAGAGTCAGTGTGTGTGGAACCCGTACCCCAGTGAGAGTCAGTGTGTGTGGAACCTGTACCCCAGTGAGAGTTAGTCTGTGTGGAACCCATACCCTCGTGAGAGTCAGTGTGTGTGGAACCCGTACCCCAGTGAGAGTCAGTGTGTGTGGAACCCGTACCCCAGTGAGAGTCAGTGTGTGTGGAATACTTACCCCAGTGAGAGTCAGTGTGTGTGGAACACGTACCCCAGTGAGAGACAGTGTGTGTGGAACCCGTACCCCAGTGAGAGTCAGTGTGTGGAATCCTTACCCCAGTGAGAGTCAGTGTGTGAGGAACCCGTACCCCAGTGAGAGTCAGTGTGTGTGGAATCCGTACCCCAGTGAGAGTCAGTGTGTGTGGAATCCTTACCCCAGTGAGAGTCAGTGTGTGTGGAATCCTTACCCCAGTGAGTGTCAGTGTGTGTTGAACCCGTACCCCAGTGAGAGTCAGTGTGTGTGGAATCCTTACCCCAGTGAGAGTCAGTGTGTGTGGAACCCGTACCCCAGTGAGAGTCAGTGTGTGTGGAACCCGTACCCCAGTGAGAGTCATTGTGTGTGGAATCCTTACCCCAGTGAGAGTCAGTGTGTGTGGAACCCGTACCCCAGTGAGAGTCAGTGTGTGTGGAATCCTTACCCCAGTGAGAGTCAGTGTGTGTTGAACCCGTACCCCAGTGAGAGTCAGTGTGTGTGGAACCCGTACCCCAGTGAGAGTCAGTGTGTGTGGAACCCGTACCGCAGTGAGAGTCATTGTGTGTGGAATCCTTACCCCAGTGAGAGTCAGTGTGTGTGGAACCCGTACCCCAGTGAGAGTCAGTGTGTGTGGAACCCGTACCCCAGTGAGAGTCAGTGTGTGTGGATCCCGTACCCCAGTGAGAGTCAGTGTGTGTGGAACCCGTACCCCAGTGAGAGTCAGTGTGTGTGGAACCTGTACCCCAGTGAGAGTCAGTGTGTGTGGAACCCGTACCCCAGTGAGAGTCAGTGTGTGTGGAACCCGTACCCCAGTGAGAGTCAGTGTGTGTGGATCCCGTACCCCAGTGAGAGTCAGTGTGTGTGGAACCCGTACCCCAGTGAGAGTCAGTGTGTGTGGAACCCGTACCCCAGTGAGAGTCAGTGTGTGTGGATCCCGTACCCCAGTGAGAGTCAGTGTGTGTGGAACCCGTACCCCAGTGAGAGTCAGTGTGTGTGGAACCTGTACCCCAGTGAGAGTTAGTATGTGTGGAACCCGTACCCTAGTGAGAGTCAGTGTGTGTGGAACCCGTACCCCAGTGAGAGTCAGTGTGTGTGGAACCCGTACCCCAGTGAGAGTCAGTGTGTGTGGAATCCTTACCCCAGTGAGAGTCAGTGTGTGTGGAACCCGCACCCCAGTGAGAGACAGTGTGTGTGGAACCCGTACCCCAGTGAGAGTCAGTGTGTGTGGAATCCTTACCCCAGTGAGAGTCAGTGTGTGAGGAACCCGTACCCCAGTGAGAGTCAGTGTGTGTGGAACCCGTACCCCAGTGAGAGTCAGTGTGTGTGGAACCCGTACCCCAGTGAGAGTCAGTGTGTGTGGAATCCTTACCCCAGTGAGAGTCAGTGTGTGTGGAATCCTTACCCCAGTGAGTTTCAGTGTGTGTTGAACCCGTACCCCAGTGAGAGTCAGTGTGTGTGGAATCCTTACCCCAGTGAGAGTCAGTGTGTGTGGAACCCGTACCCCAGTGAGAGTCAGTGTGTGTGGAACCCGTACCCCAGTGAGAGTCAGTGTGTGTGGAATCCTTACCCCAGTGAGAGTCAGTGTGTGTTGAACCCGTACCCCAGTGAGAGTCAGTGTGTGTGGAATCCGTACCCCAGTGAGAGTCAGTGTGTGTGGAACCCCTACCCCAGTGAGAGTCAGTGTGTGTGGAACCCGTACCCCAGTGAGAGTCAGTGTGTGTGGAACCCGTACCCCAGTGAGAGTCAGTGTGTGTGGAACCCGTACCCCAGTGAGAGTCAGTGTGTGTGGAACCCGTACCCCAGTGAGAGTCAGTGTGTGTGGAACCCGTACCCCAGTGAGAGTCAGTGTGTGTGGAACCCGTACCCCAGTGAGAGTCAGTGTGTGTGGAACCTGTACCCCAGTGAGAGTTAGTGTGTGTGGAACCCGTACCCTAGTGAGAGTCAGTGTGTGTGGAACCCGTACCCCAGTGAGAGTTAGTCTGTGTGGAACCCATACCCTCGTGAGAGTCAGTGTGTGTGGAACCCGTACCCCAGTGAGAGTCAGTGTGTGTGGAACCCGTACCCCAGTGAGAGTCAGTGTGTGTGGAATCCGTACCCCAGTGAGAGTTAGTCTGTGTGGAACCCGTACCCTAGTGAGAGTCAGTGTGTGTGGAACCCGTACCCCAGTGAGAGTTAGTCTGTGTGGAACCCATACCCTCGTGAGAGTCAGTGTGTGTGGAATCCGTACCCCAGTGAGAGTCAGTGTGTGTGGAATCCTTACCCCAGTGAGAGTCAGTGTGTGTGGAATCCTTACCCCAGTGAGTGTCAGTGTGTGTTGAACCCGTACCCCAGTGAGAGTCAGTGTGTGTGGAATCCTTACCCCAGTGAGAGTCAGTGTGTGTGGAACCCGTACCCCAGTGAGAGTCAGTGTGTGTGGAACCCGTACCCCAGTGAGAGTCATTGTGTGTGGAATCCTTACCCCAGTGAGAGTCAGTGTGTGTGGAACCCGTACCCCAGTGAGAGTCAGTGTGTGTGGAATCCTTACCCCAGTGAGAGTCAGTGTGTGTTGAACCCATACCCCAGTGAGAGTCAGTGTGTGTGGAACCCGTACCCCAGTGAGAGTCAGTGTGTGTGGAACCCTTACCGCAGTGAGAGTCATTGTGTGTGGAATCCTTACCCCAGTGAGAGTCAGTGTGTGTGGAACCCGTACCCCAGTGAGAGTCAGTGTGTGTGGAACCCGTACCCCAGTGAGAGTCAGTGTGTGTGGATCCCGTACCCCAGTGAGAGTCAGTGTGTGTGGAACCCGTACCCCAGTGAGAGTCAGTGTGTGTGGAACCTGTACCCCAGTGAGAGTCAGTGTGTGTGGAACCCGTACCCCAGTGAGAGTCAATGTGTGTGGAACCCGTACCCCAGTGAGAGTCAGTGTGTGTGGATCCCGTACCCCAGTGAGAGTCAGTGTGTGTGGAACCCGTACCCCAGTGAGAGTCAGTGTGTGTGGAACCCGTACCCCAGTGAGAGTCAGTGTGTGTGGATCCCGTACCCCAGTGAGAGTCAGTGTGTGTGGAACCCGTACCCCAGTGAGAGTCAGTGTGTGTGGAACCTGTACCCCAGTGAGAGTTAGTATGTGTGGAACCCGTACCCTAGTGAGAGTCAGTGTGTGTGGAACCCGTACCCCAGTGAGAGTCAGTGTGTGTGGAACCCGTACCCCAGTGAGAGTCAGTGTGTGTGGAATCCTTACCCCAGTGAGAGTCAGTGTGTGTGGAACCCGCACCCCAGTGAGAGACAGTGTGTGTGGAACCCGTACCCCAGTGAGAGTCAGTGTGTGTGGAATCCTTACCCCAGTGAGAGTCAGTGTGTGAGGAACCCGTACCCCAGTGAGAGTCAGTGTGTGTGGAACCTGTACCCCAGTGAGAGTCAGTGTGTGTGGAACCCGTACCCCAGTGAGAGTCAGTGTGTGTGGAATCCTTACCCCAGTGAGAGTCAGTGTGTGTGGAATCCTTACCCCAGTGAGTTTCAGTGTGTGTTGAACCCGTACCCCAGTGAGAGTCAGTGTGTGTGGAATCCTTACCCCAGTGAGAGTCAGTGTGTGTGGAACCCGTACCCCAGTGAGAGTCAGTGTGTGTGGAACCCGTACCCCAGTGAGAGTCAGTGTGTGTGGAATCCTTACCCCAGTGAGAGTCAGTGTGTGTTGAACCCGTACCCCAGTGAGAGTCAGTGTGTGTGGAATCCGTACCCCAGTGAGAGTCAGTGTGTGTGGAACCCGTACCCCAGTGAGAGTCAGTGTGTGTGGAACCCGTACCCCAGTGAGAGTCAGTGTGTGTGGAACCCGTACCCCAGTGAGAGTCAGTGTGTGTGGAACCCGTACCCCAGTGAGAGTCAGTGTGTGTGGAACCCGTACCCCAGTGAGAGTCAGTGTGTGTGGAACCCGTACCCCAGTGAGAGTCAGTGTGTGTGGAACCCGTACCCTAGTGAGAGTCAGTGTGTGTGGAACCCGTACCCCAGTGAGAGTTAGTCTGTGTGGAACCCATACCCTCGTGAGAGTCAGTGTGTGTGGAACCCGTACCCCAGTGAGAGTCAGTGTGTGTGGAACCCGTACCCCAGTGAGAGTCAGTGTGTGTGGAATACTTACCCCAGTGAGAGTCAGTGTGTGTGGAACCCGTACCCCAGTGAGAGTCAGTGTGTGTGGAACCCGTACCCCAGTGAGAGTCAGTGTGTGTGGAATCCGTACCCCAGTGAGAGTCAGTGTGTGTGGAATCCTTACCCCAGTGAGAGTCAGTGTGTGTGGAATCCTTACCCCAGTGAGTGTCAGTGTGTGTTGAACCCGTACCCCAGTGAGAGTCAGTGTGTGTGGAATCCTTACCCCAGTGAGAGTCAGTGTGTGTGGAACCCGTACCCCAGTGAGAGTCAGTGTGTGTGGAATCCTTACCCCAGTGAGTGTCAGTGTGTGTTGAACCCGTACCCCAGTGAGAGTCAGTGTGTGTGGAATCCTTACCCCAGTGAGAGTCAGTGTGTGTGGAATCCTTACCCCAGTGAGTGTCAGTGTGTGTTGAACCCGTACCCCAGTGAGAGTCAGTGTGTGTGGAATCCTTACCCCAGTGAGAGTCAGTGTGTGTGGAACCCGTACCCCAGTGAGAGTCAGTGTGTGTGGAACCCGTACCGCAGTGCGAGTCATTGTGTGTGGAATCCTTACCCCAGTGAGAGTCAGTGTGTGTGGAACCCGTACCCCAGTGAGAGTCATTGTGTGTGGAACCCGTACCCCAGTGAGTGTCAGTGTGTGTTGAACCCGTACCCCAGTGAGAGTCAGTGTGTGTGGAATCCTTACCCCAGTGAGAGTCAGTGTGTGTGGAATCCTTACCCCAGTGAGAGTCAGTGTGTGTGGAACCCGTACCCCAGTGAGAGACAGTGTGTGTGGAACCCGTACCCCAGTGAGAGTCAGTGTGTGTGGAACCCGTACCCCAGTGAGAGTCAGTGTGTGTGGAAACCTTACCCCAGTGAGAGTCAGTGTGTGTGGAACCCGCACCCCAGTGAGAGACAGTGTGTGTGGAACCCGTACCCCAGTGAGAGTCAGTGTGTGTGGAATCCTTACCCCAGTGAGAGTCAGTGTGTGAGGAACCCGTACCCCAGTGAGAGTCAGTGTGTGTGGAACCCGTACCCCAGTGAGAGTCAGTGTGTGTGGAACTGGTACCACAGTGAGAGTCAGTGTGTGTGGAATCCTTACCCCAGTGAGAGTCAGTGTGTGTGGAATCCTTACCCCAGTGAGTGTCAGTGTGTGTTGAACCCGTACCCCAGTGAGAGTCAGTGTGTGTGGAATCCTTACCCCAGTGAGAGTCAGTGTGTGTGGAACCCGTACCCCAGTGAGAGTCAGTGTGTGTGGAACCCGTACCGCAGTGAGAGTCAGTGTGTGTGGAATCCTTACCCCAGTGAGAGTCAGTGTGTGTGGAACCCGTACCCCAGTGAGAGTCAGTGTGTGTGGAACCCGTACCGCAGTGAGAGTCATTGTGTGTGGAATCCTTACCCCAGTGAGAGTCAGTGTGTGTGGAATCCTTACCCCAGTGAGTGTCAGTGTGTGTTGAACCCGTACCCCAGTGAGAGTCAGTGTGTGTGGAATCCTTACCCCAGTGAGAGTCAGTGTGTGTGGAATCCTTACCCCAGTGAGTGTCAGTGTGTGTTGAACCCGTACCCCAGTGAGAGTCAGTGTGTGTGGAATCCTTACCCCAGTGAGAGTCAGTGTGTGTGGAATCCTTACCCAAGTGAGAG